>NC_041388.1:633744435-633792271 GCF_002162155.2 Triticum dicoccoides | reverse complement strand
GCCCTCCACCCTCATGGGCCCCACGTTGCTCCACCGACGTACTTCTTCCTCCTATATATACCTACGTACCCCCAAACTACCAGAACAAGAGCCAAAACCCTAATTCCACCACCGCAACCTTCTGTACCCGTGAGATCCCATCTCGGGGCCTTTTTCGGCGCTCCGGTGGAGGGGGCATCGATCACGGAGGGATTCTACATCAACACCATAGCCTCTCCGATGATGTGTGAGTAGTTTACTTCAGACCTTCGGGTCCATAGTTATTAGCTAGATGGCTTCTTCTCTCTTTTTGGATCTCAATACAAAGTTCTCCCCCTCTCTTGTGGAGATCTATTCGATGTAATCTTCTTTTGCGGTGTGTTTGTTGAGATCGATGAATTGTGGGTTTATGATCAAGTTTATCTATGAACAATATTTGAATCTTCTTTGAATTCTTTTATGTATGACTAGCAAAAGGGCCCGTGCGTTGCAACGGGAGAAAACATCGATTACCGTGCAAATCCAAGACGATGTTTTGTCCTACTCGACTTCATACTAACCTTATTTTAAAGGTGATGGATCATATATTTATCTAAGGTAGTTCCTTTACAAGTAAAAAAGAAACAAAGAGTTAAATATTGGGGTGTTTCTTTTACTCAAACGTCAATATATACAGTGTTTGCTGCTTCTCCGCATAGTACCATTTTTAGGATCCACGAAGTATTAACAATTTGTAAGCCGAAAATAATGGGAAGTAGATGCAACATAGCATGACATACCAGATGATTTTGCAAGCACACCACTGAATATATCAAGGACTACTTAATATAATATCTTCAAATAGGTACATGTTTATGATGACCACTCTGAAGCTATTTCGTGTAGTCTTCAAAGGATTTCAAAAAAAAATTGCTTGATGTCAGAGATGAATAATTTGAACATATACTAATTTTTCCAATAATTAAACTATTAAAGCAAGGAAATGGTACATACATTCGTCCTCAAAAAATGAGACATAGGTTCATCCTTCATACAACCACAACTTGAAGGGTGCAGAGCAAGGCGGCAAAACCTGTAAGATGCAGCCATGTGAAACACGATAGAACTGCCACCACAAGATCAATCAACCATCGTTGATGGGCAGACTGCCAAAATTATTTGAATCAAAGCAGGTTGCTTCTTGCAATTTCAAGCCTGCGGTTTACTTCTTACTTTTGTCCAAGCTTCCACGGGAGCTCTGCATTCATGAAGGTGCAGCATAAAGCGGATGGGATATATATGCGTGTGCACTAAATGTATAAACATCTAAAGATTTAGTGGAAATCACCTTGTGAACAAAGATGAAACCAAGTCTATACATGAAAATAGAAAGCACGTCATTCCCATGACAAAAGCATCACCATCTAGGAAACTAAAACACTCATCATTAGCCTAATTAATTTTAGGTTGGGCTCATACATTAGCAAACAACTTTGAAGAAAGGGGCCGCGCATTACATAGAATTGTAGATGAAAAGAAAGAGAAGGTAAGTGACCTTAGAATTTATGGATGAAAAGCTTGCTCTAATAATACAGAATATTGTTGAACTATGCATCTCCAGAAAGGCTGAAACCAACAGTACAACATGGCACTTCTCCGTTTCTGAGCCCATTCAGCGTGTTGATGTCAAGAATCAATCAATAGATCTACGTGTTATTTGAGGCATAAACTGGGTTACAGACTGGAAGAATTCTTTCCAATCGAATCACCCACATCCATCTCGAAAAAATTAAATACTCTGAGTAAGAAATAATAACCTGAAACTATGAGTGCTCAGCACCGGCTGCAGCTCTAATGGTAATCCCCTCGTAGCACCAGCAGATCGAGCTACTGGACGCAAGCGTGTGTCAAGGTTTCCTAGTTAATTTGCTCAACTGCTCAATTTCAAAAGGGGATTTGGCTTACAGGGAGTAGCTGGGTGACTTTCAGGTGTGCAGCATGGTACCTTGTTCGTGCTTAGGGCTCGGGGAGGAGGTGGGCTGGAGCTTTGGGAGGCCGCCGGCAGCAGGAACTTGGGGAGGCCGGCAGCCCGAGGTGAGGTCGAATTAAATTTCCGCCTCCACATAGACCTCCGCATGCACCAGAGGCCACCGTCGCTGCAGACCTCCCCGTCGTCCCCGGGACAGTCGGCTGTGTCCAGGAGCTCTGCCACGTCGTCATCTTCCTCCTCCTTGAAGTTATCGAGCCGATGGCTTCTTCTCTCTTTTTGGATCTCAATACAAAGTTCTCCCCCTCTCTTGTGGAATTCTATTCGATGTAATCTTCTTTTGCGGTGTGTTTGTTGAGATCGATGAATTGTGGGTTTATGATCAAGTTTATCTATGAACAATATTTGAATCTTCTCTGAATTCTTTTATGTATGATTGGTTATCTTTGCAAGTCTCTTTGAATTATCGGTTTAGTTTGGCCTACTAGATTGATCTTTCTTGCAATGGGAGAAGTGCTTAGTTTTCGGTTCAATCTTATGGTGTCCTTTCCCAGTGATAGTAGGGGCAGCAGGGCACGTATAGGATTGTTGCCATCGAGGATAACAAGATGCGGTTTATTTCATATTGCATGAGTTTATCCCTCTACATCATGTCATCTTGCTTAAGGCGTTACTCCATTCTTATGAACTTAATACTCTATATGCATGCTGGATAGCGGTCGATGTGTGGAGTAATAGTAGTAGATGCAGGCAGGAGTCGGTCTACTTGTCTCGGACGTGATGTCTATATACATGATCATACCTAGATATTCTCATAACTATGCTCAATTCTATCAATTGCTCAACAGTAATTTGTTCACCCACCGTAAATACTTATGCTCTCGAGAGAAGCCACTAGTGAAACCTATGGCCCCCGGGTCTATTTTCCATCATATTAATCTTCCAACACTTAGTTATTTTCATTGCCTTTTATTTTACTTTGAATATTTATCATTAAAATACCAAAAAATTTATCTTATCATATCTATCAGATTTAATCTTTGCAGTGGCCGTGAAGGGATTGACAACCCCTCTATCGCGTTGGTTGCGAGGAGTTTGTTTACTTGTGTAGGTGCGAAGGACTTGCACGTGGCCTCCTACTAGATTGATACCTTGGTTCTCAAAAACTAAGGGAAATACTTATGCTACTTTACTGCATCATCCTTTCCTCTTCAAGGAAAACCAACGCGGTGCTCAAGAGGTAGCAGCCCCCGATGCCGGCGCCCATCCCCGTCGCCATCTCGCCCCTCCTTCTCCGTGGCGTGTCGCCCACCTGAGGCCTCTGCCTCGTCGTCGCCGACCAACGTCGCCGTCGTCAACCACCCCGAGCCTCCCTCGAGCTCGCTGCCACCTCCCTACAGCTCTGTGTGAGCCCGTCTCCATTTTCCCCTTCTCCTCTGCTCCCGTCACCGTAGACGTCGTGTTCCGCCTGATGGGTTTCGTAGTAATTTCAAAAAAATTCCTACGCACACGCAAGATCATGTGATGCATAGCAACGAGAGGGGAGAGTGTTGTCTACGTACCCAACGCAGACCGACTGCGGAAGCGATGACACAACGTAGAGGAAGTAGTCGTACGTCTTCATGATCCAACCGATCAAGCACCGAAACTACGGCACCTCCGAGTTCGAGCACACGTTCAGCTCGATGACGATCCCCGGACTCCGATACAGCAAAGTGTCATGGAAGAGTTCCGTCAGCACGACGGCGTGGTGACGATCTTGATGCACTACAGCAGCAGGGCTTCGCCTAAACCCCGCTACAGTATTATCGAGGACTATGGTGGCAGGGGGCACCGCACACGGCTAAGGAATAGATCACGTGGATTAACTTGTGTGTTTCTGGGGTGCCTCTACCTCAGTATATAAAGGAGTAGAGGGGGGAAGGCTGGCCGGCCATAGGAGGCGCGCCAGGAGAGTCCTACTCCCTCTGGGAGTAGGATTCCCCCCCCCCCCAATCCTAGTTGGAATAGGATTCGTGGAGGGGGAAAAGAGAGAGAGGGGGCCGGCCACCTCTCCTAGTCCTAATAGGACTAGGGGAAGGGGGAGGCGCACAGCCCATGTAGGGCTGCCTCTTCTCTTTTCCACTAAGGCCCATCATGGCCCATTTAGCTCCCGGGGGGTTCCGGTAACCTTCCCGGTACTCCGGTAAAATCCTGATTTCACCCGGAACACTTCCGATATCCAAACATAGGCTTCCAATATATCAATCTTTATGTCTCGACCATTTCGAGACTCCTCTTCATGTCCGTGATCACATCCTGGACTCTGAACAACCTTCGGTACATCAAAATGCATAAACTCATAATATAACTGTCATCGTAACCTTAAGCGTGCGGACCCTACGGGTTCGAGAACAATGTAGACATGACCGAGACACGTCTCCGGTCAATAACCAATAGCGGGACCTGGATACCCATATTGGCTCCTACATATTCTACGAAGATCTTTATCGGTCAGACCGCATAACAACATACGTTGTTCCCTTTGTCATCGGTATGTTACTTGCCCAAGATTCGATCGTCGGTATCCAATACCTAGTTCAATCTCGTTACCGGCAAGTCTCTTTACTCGTTCCGTAATACATCATCCCGCAACTAACTCATTTAGTTGCAATGCTTGCAAGGCTTAAGTGATGTGCATTACCGAGAGGGCCCAGAGATACCTCTCCGACAATCGGAGTGACAAAACCTAATCTCGAAATACGCCAACCCAACATGTACCTTTGGAGACACCTGTAGTACTCCTTTATAATCACCCAGTTACGTTGTGACGTTTGGTAGTACCCAAGGTGTTCCTCCGGTAAACGGGAGTTGCATAATCTCATAGTTACAGGAACATGTATAAGTCATGAAGAAAGGAATAGCAACATACTAAACGATCGGGTGCTAAGCTAATGGAATGGGTCATGTCAATCAGATCATTCAACTAATGATGTGACCTCGTTAATCAAATAACAACTCCTTGTTTATGGTTAGGAAACATAACCATCTTTGATTAACGAGCTAGTCAAGTAGAGGCATACTAGTGACACTCTGTTTGTCTATGTATTCACACATGTATTATGTTTCCGGTTAATACAATTCTAGCATGAATAATAAACATTTATCATGATATAAGGAAATAAATAATAACTTTATTATTGCCTCTAGGGCATATTTCCTTCAGTCTCCCACTTGCACTAGAGTCAATAATCTAGATTACACTGTAATGATTCTAACACCCATGGAGCTTTGGTGCTGATCATGTTTTGCTCATGGAAGAGGCTTAGTCAACGGGTCTGCAACATTCAGATCCGTATGTATCTTGCAAATTTCTATGTCTCCCACCTGGACTAGATCCCGGATGGAATTGAAGTGTCTCTTGATGTGCTTGGTTCTCTTGTGAAATCTGGATTCCTTTGCCAAGTCAATTGCACCAGTATTGTCACAAAAGATTTTCATTGGACCCGATGCACTAGGTATGACACCTAGATTGGATATGAACTCCTTCATCCAGACTCCTTCGTTTGCTGCTTCCGAAGCAGCTATGTACTCCGCTTCACATGTAGATCCCGCTACGACGCTTTGTTTAGAACTGCACCAACTGACAGCTCCACCGTTTAATGTAAACACGTATCCGGTTTGCGATTTAGAATCGTCCGGATCAGTGTCAAAGCTTGCATCAACGTAACCTTTTACGATGAGCTCTTTGTCACCTCCATATACTAGAAGCATATCCTTAGTCCTTTTCAGGTATTTCAGGATGTTCTTGACCGCTGTCCAGTGATCCACTCCTGGATTACTTTGGTACCTCCCTGCCAGACTTATAGCAAGGCACACATCAGTTCTGGTACACAGCATTGCATACATGATAGATCCTATTGCTGATGCATAGGGAATATCTTTCATATTCTCTCTATCTTCTGCAGTGGTCGGGCATTGAGTCTTACTCAATTTCACACCTTGTAACACAGGCAAGAATCCTTTCTTTGCTTGATCCATTTTAAACTTCTTCAAAATTTTGTCAAGGTATGTTGTTTGTGAAAGTCCAATTAAGCGTCTTGATCTATCTCTATAGATCTTAATGCCTAATATGTAAGCAGCTTCACCGAGGTCTTTCATTGAAAAACTCTTATTCAAGTATCCCTTTATGCTATCCAGAAATTCTATATCATTTCCGATTAACAATATGTCATCCACATATAATATCAGAAATGCTACAGAGCTCCCACTCACTTTCTTGTAAATACAGGCTTCTCCAAAAGTCTGTATAAAACCAAATGCTTTGATCACACTATCAAAACGTTTATTCCAACTCCGAGAGGCTTGCACCAGTCCATAAATGGATCGCTGGAGCTTGCACACTTTGTTAGCTCCCTTTGGATCGAGAAAACCTTATGGTTGCATCGTATACAACTCTTCTTCCAGAAATCCATTCAGGAATGCAGTTTTGACATCCATCTGCCAAATTTCATAATCATAAAATGCGGCAATTGCTAACATGATTCGGACAGACTTAAGCATCGCTATGGGTGAGAAGGTCTCATCGTAGTCAATCCCTTGAACTTGCCGAAAACCTTTTGCGACAAGTCGAGCTTTGTAGACAGTAATATTACCGTCAGCGTCAGTCTTCTTCTTGAAGATCCATTTATTCTCAATTTCTTGCCGATCATCGGGCAAGTCAACCAAAGTCCACACTTTGTTCTCATACATGGATCCCATCTCAGATTTCATGGCTTCAAGCCACTTTGCGGAATCTGGGCTCACCATCGCTTCTTCATAGTTCGTAGGTTCATCATGATCTAGTAGCATGACTTCCAGAATGGGATTACCGTACCACTGTGGTGCGGATCTTACTCTGGTTGATCTACGAGGTTCAGTAGTATCTTGTTCTGAAGTTTCATGATCATCATCATTAGCTTCCTCACTGACTGGTGTAGGTGTCGCAGAAACAGTTTTCTGTGATGTACTACTTTCCAATAAGGGAGTAGGTACAGTTACCTCGTCAAGTTCTACTTTCCTCCCACTCACTTCTTTCGAGAGAAACTCCTTCTCCAGAAAGTTTCCGAATTTAGCAACAAAAGTCTTGCCTTCGGATCTGTGATAGAAGGTGTATCCAATAGTTTCCTTTGGATATCCTATGAAGACACATTTCTCCAATTTGGGTTTGAGCTTATCAGGTTGAAGCTTTTTCACATAAGCATCACAGCCCCAAACTTTTAGAAACGACAACTTTGGTTTCTTGCCAAACCACAGTTCATAAGGCGTCGTCTCAATGGATTTTGATGGTGCCCTATTTAACGTGAATGCGGCCGTCTCTAGAGCGTATCCCCAAAACGATAGCGGTAAATCAGTAAGAGACATCATAGATCGCACCATATCCAGTAAAGTACGATTACGACGTTCGGACACACCATTACGCTGAGGTGTTCCGGGTGGCGTGAGTTGCGAAACTATTCCACAATTTTTCAAATGTACACCAAACTCGTAACTCAAATATTCTCCTCCACGATCAGATCGTAGAAACTTTATTTTCTTGTTACGATGATTTTCAACTTCACTCTGAAATTCTTTGAACTTTTCAAATGTTTCAGACTTATGTTTCATTAAGTAGATATACCCATATCTGCTTAAATCATCTGTGAAGGTGAGAAAATAATGATATCCGCCACGAGCCTCAATATTCATCGGACCACATACATCTGTATGTATGATTTCCAACAAATCTGTTGCTCTCTCCATAGTACCGCAGAACGGTGTTTTGGTCATCTTGCCTATGAGGCACGGTTCGCAAGTACCAAGTGATTCATAATCAAGTGGTTCCAAAAGTCCATCAGAATGGAGTTTCTTCATGCGCTTTACACCGATATGACCTAAACGGCAGTGCCACAAATAAGTTGCACTATCATTATCAACTCTGCATCTTTTGGCTTCAACATTATGAATATGTGTGTTACTACTATCGAGATCCAACAAGAATAGACCACTCTTCAAGGGTGCATGACCATAAAAGATATTACTCATATAAATAGAACAACCATTATTCTCGGATTTAAATGAATAACCGTCTCGCATCAAACAAGATCCAGATATAATGTTCATGCTTAACGCTGGCACCAAATAACAATTATTTAGGTCTAATACTAATCCCGAAGGTAGATGTAGAGGTAGCGTGCCGACTGCGATCACATCGACTTTGGAACCGTTTCCCACGCGCATCGTCACCTCGTCCTTAACCAATCTTCGCTTGATCCGTAGTCCCTGTTTCGAGTTGCAAATATTAGCAACAGAACCAGTATCAAATACCCAGGTGCTACTGCGAGCATTAGTAAGGTACACATCAATAACATGTATATCACATATACCTTTGTTCACCTAGCCATCCTTCTTATCCGCCAAATACTTGGGGCAGTTCCGCTTCCAGTGACCAGTCTGCTTGCAATAGAAGCACTCAGTTTCAGGCTTAGGTCCAGGTTTGGGTTTCTTCTCTTGAGTAGCAACTTGCTTGCCGCTCTTTTTGAAGTTCCCCTTCTTCTTCCCTTTGCCCTTTTTCTTGAAACTAGTGGTCTTGTTGACCATCAACACTTGATGCTCCTTCTTGATTTCTACCTCCGCAGCTTTCAGCATCGCGAAGAGCTCGGGAATAGTCTTGTTCATCCCTTGCATATTATAGTTCATCACGAAGCTCTTGTAGCTTGGTGGCAGTGATTGAAGAATTCTGTCAATGACGCTATCATCTGGAAGATTAACTCCCAATTGAATCAAGTGATTATTATACCCAGACATTTTGAGTATATGCTCACTGACAGAACTGTTCTCCTCCATCTTGCAGCTATAGAACTTATTGGAGACTTCATATCTCTCAATCCGGGCATTTGCTTGAAATATTAACTTCAACTCCTGAAACATCTCATATGCTCCATGACGTTCAAAACGTCGTTGAAGTCCCGATTCTAAGCCGTAAAGCATGGCACACTGAACTATCGAGTAGTCATCAGCTTTGCTCTGCCAGACGTTCATAACATCTGGCATTGCTCCTGCAGCAGGCCTGGCACCCAGCGGTGCTTCTAGGACGTAATTCTTCTGTGCAGCAATGAGGATAATCCTCAAGTTATGGACCCAGTCCGTGTAATTGCTACCATCATCTTTCAACTTTGCTTTCTCAAGGAACGCATTAAAATTCAACGGAACAACAGCACGAGCCATCTATCTACAATCAAACATAAACAAGCAAGATACTAATCAGGTACTAAGTTTCATGATAAATTTAAGTTCAGTTAATCAAGTTAATTAAAGAACTCCCACTTAGATAGACATCCCTCTAATCCTCTAAGTGATTACGTGATCCAAATCAACTAAACCATAACCGATCATCACGTGAGATGGAGTAGTCTTCAATGGTGAACATCGTTATGTTAATCATATCTACTATATGATTCACGCTCGACCTTTCGGTCTCCGTGTTCCGAGGCCATATCTGTATATGCTTGGCTCGTCAAGTATAACCTGAGTATTCCGCGTGTGCAACTGTTTTGCACCCGTTGTATTTGAACGTAGAACCTATCACACCTGATCATCACGTGGTGTCTCAGCACGAAGAACTTTCGCAACGGTGCATACTCAGGGAGAACACGTCTTGATAATTTAGTGAGAGATCATCTTATAATGCTACCGTCAATCAAAGCAAGATAAGATGCATAAAAAGGATAAACATCACATGCAATCAATATAAGTGATATGATATGGCCATCATCATCTTGTGCTTGTGATCTCCATCTCCGAAGCACCGTCGTGATCACCATCGTCACCGGCTTGACACCTTGATCTCCATCGTAGCATCGTTGTCGTCTCGCCAAGCTTATGCTTCCACGAATATCACTACCGCTTAGTAATAAAGTAAAGCATTACATCGCGATTTCATTCAAAACAATAAAGCGACAACCATATGGCTCCTTCCAGTTGCCGATAACTCGGTTACAAAACATGATCATCTCATACAATAAAATTCAGCATCATGTCTTGACCATATCACATCACAACATGCCCTGCAAAAACAAGTTAGACGTCCTCTACTTTGTTGTTGCAAGTTTTACGTGGCTGCTACGGGCTTAAGCAAGAACCAATCTCACCTACGCATCAAAACCACAACGATAGTTTGTCAAATAGACTTCGTTTTAACCTTCGCAAGGACCGGGCATAGCCATACTCGGTTCAACTAAAGTTGGAGAGACAGTCGCCCGCAAGCCACCTATGTGCAAAGCACGTCGGGGGAACCGGTCTCGCGTAAGCGTACGCGTAAGGTTGGTTCGGGTCATCTCGTCCAACAATGCCGGCGAACCAAAGTATGACATGCTGGTAGGCAGTATGACTTATATCGCCCACAACTCACTTGTGTTCTACTCGTGCCTATAACATCAACATAAATAACCTAGGCTTGGATGCCACTGATGGGTTTCGTAGTAATTTCAAAAAAAATCCTACGCACACGCAAGATCATGTGATGCATAGCAACGAGAGGGGAGAGTGTTGTCTACGTACCCAACGCAGACCGACTGCGGAAGCGATGACACAACATAGAGGAAGTAGTCGTACGTCTTCACGATCCAACCGATCAAGCACCGAAACTACGGCACCTCCGAGTTCGAGCACACGTTCAGCTCGATGACGATCCCCGGACTCCGATCCAGCAAAGTTTCAGGGAAGAGTTCCGTCAGCACGACGGCGTGGTGACGATCTTGATGCACTACAGCAGCAGGGCTTCACCTAAACTCCACTATAGTATTATCGAGGACTATGGTGGCAGGGGGCACCGCACACGGCTAAGGAATAGATCACGTGGATCAATTTGTGTGTTTCTGGGGTGCCTCTGCCTCAGTATATAAAGGAGTAGAGGGGGGAAGGCTGGCCGGCCATAGGAGGCGCCAGGAGAGTCCTACTCCCTCTGGGAGTAGGATTCCCCCCCCCCCCAATCCTAGTTGGAATAGGATTCGCGGAGGGGGAAAAGAGAGAGAGGGGGCCGGCCACCTCTCCTAGTCCTAATAGGACTAGGGGAAGGGGGAGGTGCACATCCCATGTAGGGTTGCCTCTTCTCTTTTCCACTAAGGCCCATCGTGGCCCATTTAGCTCCCAGGGGGTTCCGGTAACCTTCCCGGTACTCCGGTAAAATCCCGATTTCACCCGGAACACTTCCGATATCCAAACATAGGCTTCCAATATATCAATCTTTATGTCTCGACCATTTCGAGACTCCTCGTCATGTCCGTGATCACATCCTGGACTCCGAACAACCTTCAGTACATCAAAATGCATAAACTCATAATATAACTGTCATCGTAACCTTAAGCGTGCGGACCCTATGGGTTCGGGAACAATGTAGACATGACCGAGACACGTCTCCGGTCAATAACCAATAGCGGGACCTGGATGCCCATATTGGCTCCTACATATTCTACGAAGATCTTTATCGGTCAGACCGCATAACAACATACGTTGTTCCCTTTGTCATCGGTATGTTACTTGCCCGAGATTCGATCGTCGGTATCCAATACCTAGTTCAATCTCGTTACCGGCAAGTCTCTTTACTTGTTCCGTAATACATCATCCCGCAACTAACTCATTTAGTTGCAATGCTTGCAAGGCTTAAGTGATGTGCATTACCGAGAGGGCCCAGAGATACCTCTCCAACAATCGGAGTGACAAAACCTAATCTCGAAATACGCCAACCCAACATGTACCTTTGGAGACACCTGTAGTACTCCTTTATAATCACCCAGTTACGTTGTGACGTTTGGTAGTACCCAAAGTGTTCCTCCGGTAAATGGGAGTTGCATAATCTCATAGTTACAGGAACATGTATAAGTCATGAAGAAAGCAATAGCAACATACTAAACGATCGGGTGCTAAGCTAATGGAATGGGTCATGTCAATCAGATCATTCAACTAATGATGTGACCTCGTTAATCGAATAACAACTCCTTGTTTATGGTTAGGAAACATAACCATCTTTGATTAACGAGCTAGTCAAGTAGAGGCATACTAGTGCCACTCTGTTTGTCTATGTATTCACACATGTATTATGTTTCCGGTTAATACAATTCTAGCATGAATAATAAACATTTATCATGATATAAGGAAATAAATAATAACTTTATTATTACCTCTAGGGCATATTTCCTGCACCGCCGCCGCCCGATCTCGTGCAAGCCCGCGCTCACCGCGCCGTCCCGCATGCCCTCCCGGCGCTGCCGTCTATCTTCGGCCGCCGCGCCGCTCCGCCCATACAGCGCCCTGCCGCGCCCGGCTCCTGACCGCGCGCGCCCACCACGCTTGCGCGTGCCCCGCCGCTTGCATCACGCGCCGTCACCGCTGCGGTCCCCTGCTCGCCCTTGGCCGCGTTCCTTTGCAGCCCCGCTCGCCGGCAGTCGCGCCCCGACCGCCCCTCCTCGCTCGCTTTGCCCCCCTCGCTCACAGTGGTCGCCCCCGCCCGCGCTAGCCCATGGCTCGGCCGCTGTCAGTCGCGCCATCGTTGTGCCGTGCGCCTGGTGGACACCCTGGTGAGGCCGGCCTGCACCGGTGTGCCCCGTCCATTAACCGGGGTGGTTAGCGCTAAGCTAACCCCCACCCCACTGCCACAGACACGTAGGGCCCAGCCCCCTTTTCTTTGAATTAGAAAAGAAATATGTATAATTAAAAATAATAATAATAAAAATTAACTTAATTAATCATGTTAATTAACCTAATTAGCTTATTAACTAATTAAACTATTAATAAGTGTTAGTCAATGACAACCGAGACCCACGTGCTAGTTTGACCAGTCAAACAGACTGTTGACTGATGACATCATGCTGATGTCATGGTGACACAGTAATGGCTTTTATCTGTTTAAATTAATTCTATTAATTTTGAAAAAGAATTAAACTTTGGAAATTAGTAGAAACTAATCCGTAGCTCAGATGGACTTACTTTATACATGGAAGTTGCTTAGAGTGATGAGACGAATCCGGATACGCACTCCGTTCGTCTGCCACACGTCCCTAGCATAGGAAACATGCAACCTTTCCCCTCCATTTCATTTGTCTGAAAATGCCAAACTTCAGGAAAACATTCCCGGATGTGGTCCCCCTTCGCCCGTAGCGTGTAGTGTCGCGTTAGAACACGCCTAGTGCTGCTTATTATCATGTCATGCACTTGTTTGCTTTGTATTTACTGTTTCTTCCCCCTCTTCCCTTCGGTAGACCTCGAGACTGATGATGTCCCTGTGATTGACCATGTCGACGACGACCCCTTCTTCCCTTTCAGCGGAGCTTCCAGGCAAGCCCCCCTTTGATCATCCCGATATCGCCCATTCCATTCTCTCATGCTTGCATTAGATTTTGCTACTGTTATTGATTGCTCCTATTCTGATGCATAGCCTGCTTTTGTAACTTGCTCATTGCACCTTACATGTTTATCCTAAACTACTTAGTATAGGTTGGTTAGTGATCCATCGGTGACCCCCACCTTGTCCTTGTTGCCCCTGCTTCCTCATCGACGACTCGATCAATGTGATCGACGACCAGAGCCCAACACCTCACATCACATCACGACCCTTTTGTTGCTTGACTCTGCATAGTTACCATCGAGTGCCGGGGATGGAACCTCATACATCATTCCTGATGAGATCTCTGTAGTGTAGCTATTCGGTCGTGGTCATCGAGGGTGGTTCCTCCTTCACCATTTCCAATACGACTCTGTCATGCAACCCCTCAAGTGTGAACCTCAAGGGTGGTTCCTCTTACGTTCACCTTGATGATTACACTACTAGGAAAAGGGCTAGAGCTAATATGGACATTAATGGCGCACCATGTATGTGGTGCGCCACATACAGGTGCGCCATTAGTGTCCTCATTACTAATGGCCCACCAGACACACGGTGCGCCATTACTAACAATTTTTTTCCAAAACTATTAATGGCGCACCGGGGCACAGTGCGCCATTATTAGTTTCTACTAGTAATGGCGCACCACAAGCTCTGTGCGCCACTAATAACATTTTTTTCTTTTTTTTAAACTAGTAATGGAGCACCTGTGCGAAGTCCGCCATTACTAGTTCAAACTACTAATGGCGCACCACTGCCACGGTGCGCCACTACTAACATTTTTTTTTGCAAAGCTAGTTATGGCGCACCCCTAACAGGTGCGCCATTAGTAACCAGGGTTACTAATGGCGCATTGTTAGGTGATGCGCCATTAGTAACCTGAGACCAGCTAGATATTTTGGACAGCCACCTACCACACTCACTTTCCCCACTTCATTCTCTCCACCTCCTCCTGCAAGCTTGTCTCGGCTGCCTCCTCCTCCTCACCTCATTTGCACCATAGATTCACCCAAATTAAGTGGTTAAATTATCTTTTTTGATAGGTAAGTAAGGGGAAAGCTTTCTTTATGTTGTAGATCTACTTTTTTCTCCCTCCAACAACGTACACATGCACTTTTTATGGCCTAGCTAGATCTACGTATGTTTGTGGTGTTGCATATGTTTGTGGTGTTGCATATATGTTTGTGTTTGCAGGTACCGGTATTTGAAATGTGATAGTTGCCAATATTTTGCTAGAATGTTGATTCATTTCCGTATCGGTGAGAATTTGGCACTATGCATTCTTTTTGGTCCTATTTTTAGGCAAAGTCATGCCAAATTTTCTGTTGGTTCTAAAATATCATTTTGCTCTACCCCGCAGGCGACCATGGTTAGCACGATGACCGAAGGCATCGTGAATAGGTTTTTGAGCTCTGCGAAGGCCGAGATGCTTCAAAAGAACAAGACGAAGATAAGATGCCCGTGTCGAAAATGCAAGCTGAAGAGCCTTATTGCGGACCCGGATTCTGGGCAGGTTTGGGACCACCTACTCTTGCGTGGTTTCATGGATGGCTATCGGTGGCAAGGTGATGAAGATGACTATGAAGTCGTCCATGGGGGCCGGGCAAGAAATGAGGAAGGGCAGCAAGACAACCACCGTGGCGAGGGTGGGCGAGAAGACGAAGAATCTCCAGGATACGATCACGACGGTGATGTTGTACACAGTCATCATGTAGAAGATGCCGGACATGATGATGAGGAAGATCAAGACGAAGGGCATGATCATGAAGATGAAGATGCCGGAGCAGACGACGATGGACCATCGATGGGTTGGGTGCAGGACCCTCATATTCAAGAGCTGCTTCTCAAGCAGACGGATAACGCAAGAGTTGCTGCCCGAGAGAAAGCCAACCTGGATCAACTGGAGATAGACACGGTTACTCCATTGTATGAAGGATGCAGGCCTGAGGATACCCGCCTGAAAGTAACGCTCATGGCTCTGGAGATGAAGGTAAAACACAAAATGACCGATGCATGCTTCGATGAGAACATGTCATTCTGGCACGAACGTCTTCCCAAGGGGAACAAGTGCCCGACCAGTTTCGAGGAGGCGAAGAAAATCGTGTGTCCTTTGGATTTACCGCACGTGAAATACCATGTGTTCATGAACAATTGCATCATTTATCGGGACGAGCACGTGGAGTCTACCATAGGTCCGGTGTGCAGCGTCACTCGATACAAGAACAGGAAGAAATATCCTCGAAAAGTGGTGTGGTACTTTCTGATCACTCCTCGTCTGCAGCAGTATTTCTCGGACCCTAAGCTAGCAAAGCTCCTGCGTTGGCACGCGGATAGGGAGGAGAAGAAGCGAGAAGATGACGGAAATGATCCAGAGATAAATAAAAAAGACAAGATGCTGAGTCACCCTAAGGATGCGAGCCACTGGCAAGCGTTGAACTTTGAAGACCCAGAATTTGGGAATGATCCAAGGAACATCATGCTGGGCGCGAGCACCGATGGAGTCAATCCGTTTGGCAGCCAGAGAAGCACACATAGCACCTGGCCTGTGTTTGTGTGGATGTACAACCTTCCCCCTGGTTGTGCACGAAGAGGAAGTACATTAACATGAGTATGCTAATGGAAGGGCCGAAACAACCAGGGAACGACATCAATCTGTATCTGGGGCTGCTGAAAGAGGAGCTAGACACATTGTGGAAAACGCCAGCCAATACGTGGGACGCCGCAGAGAAAGAATATTTCCCTATGAGAGCTGCACTGCTCACGACGGTGCACGACTATCTCGGTTACGGATATCTCGCGGGGCAGGTGGTCCACGGATTTTCTGGATGCGTCAGGTGCATGGATGACACAACGTATCGCCAGCTAGATAGAGATCTCGGGTCTTTGAAAACCGTGTTCATGGGACATCGAAGGTGGCTTCGCCACGATGACCCATGGAGAAAACGCAAGGATTTGTTCAATGGTGAAACCGAACCCCGAAGACGCCCGCGTCCGAGGAGCGGCGAGGAAATAGACGAGCTGTTGAAAAATTAGAAAGATTGCCCACTGCCGGGAAAGAAGCGAAAGGCGCCAGAGCCGCTGCTGAAGGTATGGAAAACGAGGTCTGTTTTCTGGGACTTGCGGTACTGGAAGATCCACCGTGTGCCTCACAGCCTTGATGTCATGCATATCACGAAGAATGTGTGCGAGTGTCTTCTTGGTACCCTGCTCAACATGCCAGAGAGGACCAAAGATGGGCCGAAAGCAAGGGCAGACTTGAAATCAATGGGCATCAGGGAGGAGCCTCATGCTAATGATAATGATGATGATGATGAGGCGAAGCAGGACACGGAAAGTCGTCGCAAAGGCAAAAAGGCCAAGAAGACCAGAAATGACTACCCTCCCTCGTGCTTCACTCTAAGTCAGGAGGAGATCGAGCAGTTTTTCACCTGCCTCGTAGGAGTAAAACTTCCTTATGGTTACGCGGGGGAAGATAAGCAGATACCTAGACTCAGCGAAGCAGAAGTTCAGCGGGATGAAGTCTCACGACTGTCACGTGCTGATGACGCAGATACTTCCAGTTGCAATCCGTGGGATCATGGACGCGCATGTCCGTGAAACGCTATTTGGCCTATGCAACTTTTTCGACGTCATCTCTCGGAAGTCGGTTGGCGTGAGGCAACTCAGAAGGCTACAGGAAGAGATCGTGGTGATACTATGCAAGATTGAGATGTACCTCCCGCCCGCATTCTTTGATGTTATGGTGCATCTGCTGGTCCATATCATGGAGGATATCATCCAGCCCGGGCCGACGTTCCTGCACAGCATGATGCCGTTCGAAAGGATGAATGGTGTCATCAAAGGATACGTTCGCAACATGTGATGTCCAGAGGGAAGCATAGCCAGGGGCTTTCTGACCGAAGAGTGAATCTCCTACTGCACCAATTATCTAGGCATTGAGAACCCCGTTGGTCTGCCCGTCAACAGCCACCTCGGCAGGCTCGCTGGATGGGGTAACCGCGATGGTCACCGCAAAATGCATGTCAACTTCGAGGGTCGACTCGCCGACTTATGCTAGCACTGACTGTCTTGCTCTGTGCCTATGGCGCAAATATGGGTCGTGTGTGACTACTTTTTGTTATCTCCATTTGTCTGAAGGTTCTGGTTCATCCAGCAGTTCTCATGTTTTCCTGATATTTACAAGTAACATTTCTCTTACATTTTTCTGTAGTTGTTTCTACTGTTATTTCTACTGTAATGCTGTTGCATAGCTAATTTTCCCTTGCATAGCTAATTTGTTGTGTCAAAATCTGTGAACTACGTATTTTTACATTGAGAAAGACTTGTAAAGTGGACCTGGAGCTACTTTGCTGGGTTTTGTCTCCGACCATCATGTCGTGATGATTTTGCAGGTACCCTGAGAGGCCCTTGAGTTTGCCGTAATGTCGATTAACTTCCGTTCCAGCAAATTCGGGTACACCATATGTCCTATTTTCAACAAAGGTCATGCTGAAATTTTCCGTGAATTTTAGCATGACTTTGCTAAAAATAGGACACATGGGGTACTTGCGACTAATGCATGGGCCGGGGTATCTTAGTACTTAATTAAGTAGGATCAACTGCCACCTACATCTAACCTATCAAAAGCCATACATCTACAACAAAAACTCAAGAGGGTTCAGGAACAACAAGAGCAAAAAGAGCAATACAGAGACCACCTACTAGCGCAAATCACCAACACTAACCACAAAAACACCCATCTCATGACCTAGATCTAAACCAACCTACAAAAACGAGCCACCTACCAGCGCCTACACCAGATGACTAGTACTAACAGATGAAATCATACATCCCAGGCGAGTACAGGGGGAGCAATGCCGGACTAAAACTACAAAGAGCAAAAGAAAACACAAACAAAACGTCAGCAACATACACCTACGATGAATCTGAACGAAAGACTCACCCAGATCTGGAAGCTACACAGGTATAAACAAGCCAAAATCAGATTTGGGGTGCCTCGGCGTCGACAAACCCTAAATGATAAAAGCTTAGCTTTTAGGATGCCTCGGTGTCGACAAACCCTAAATGATGAGAACATGATCTTGTTCCTTGACAATAACCAACTTTTTTTACCAAACTTTTTTCCTATTTAGAGTGAAACATGGCCCACAACGATGAGGCCGGCGGTTCGGGCAAGGCATTCTGGGAGCTGTCCCAGGAGATGGAGGAAGAACCTCACCGCTATGAGGACGCCGCAGAAGACACCGATCCCGACTACAAAACCCCTAGTGGCGTCAGGGATGACACCACTGATGGTGCCGCCGAGGATGCCACCACTAATGGTGGCGGCGAACGCACAGATGGCAGCCAACCGAAGAGGCAACGGAAGGACCGGCGCCCGAACGTGCTCGGCACCGTCAAGGAGGAATTTACTGAAGTGTCCTCCGAGGGGCATTCAACGGCACCCAAAGAAATAGTCAAGGGGTACGCGGGACAGCTCGGGTGCATTCTCCGGAGCACCGTCTCGATCAACACCGAGAACCTAAGGCATCATGACCGAGGGAATTTGCATAACCTCCTCTTCACGAAGCTGCACGAACAATACAAGTTCCCCGGTGACTTCGCAAACACACGCCTCTCAGGGAATAAAGTGAACAGTGCCGCCCTCATGAAGATGAGCATGGCCCTGGCTACTTGGAGAGTCGCGGTGAAGAAAATGATTGACAAAGGTGATAGTTATGAGAAGATCAAGGAGAAAAATCCTTCGATCAACGAACATGACTACCGGGAGTTCAAGATCAAGTGCAAGAGCAACGCAACTGTGGAATCAAGTCAGTGGGGGAAAGAGATGCGGGACTTGAACTTAGGGGTCCACAAAATCGGTCCCGACGGTTACAGAGTGGCGGAACCTATATGGGACAAGGAGGATGCGGAGTGTGCCAAGCAAGGCCTACCGCCCCTCTTTGATAAATACCGTGACAAGCAGACCAGGAACTATGTCAGGCCTCGGTACAAGATTGACCCGGTAACCAAGGAGCTTACCACGGATCCGAAGACCAAGGCGCTTGAGCTTGTTCTGGTAAGGAATACCCCCCTCCCCCACGTAATTAGCTCCATATGGTTGCATTCTAATTAATGAAGCCAAATTTCTAAATGGTTCGCGTTCCTTCCACAAGACACTGAAAGCAGTAGCGCGGGGTCGTCTCAGAGCTCCCCTTTCGACACCCCTTTAAATAGGGTGTTGAACATAATGAAAAACAAGGATAAGCTCAGTAAGCCGTCGTCGGCTGGTCATGTGGCCGGCAAAGGCTTGTCCACTAAATGGTTGGAGTACTATACCTCTGGGCGAAAGGAGAGAAAGACCAGCTCATAAAGCTAGGAGCGCGAGGTTCAAGAACTCAAGGCACAAGTGGCGTGGATTCCGGAGATGGTCAAAGAGCAAGTGCGAGACCAACTGGGGGCGATGATCACCGCCATTGTGCCTACCTTGATATCGGGCCTGCAGGCGTGGATTGCGGGTGGACAACAGGGCCCGCCCCCGATTCCCAGCTTCACGGGCAGCAACTCGCGCAACGCGCCGCCGGCGCCATTGGTGTCTCCGGCGGAGGCGGCATTGGTGTCTCCCGCGGCGGTGCCAGCATTGCAGCTTAATGCATCCGGGCATGGGAATAATACGCCGGCCGGCACCTCGGCAGCAAGCGGCCCCTCCGTCACTTGCACGCCCGCCGTTGGCGGTGCCTCGACATTAGCCGACCTCGACGCCATCACGGTAACTAATTAAGCTCTCGGCCGATGACTTCATCTCCTTGCCTTTGACTGGGCGCATCCCTGACGCCCTACATGTTTTCGCAGGGCGCCGCCGACGTTCCATGCACTCTCCTGCACTTCGTGAAAGGCGAGTTGGTCGATGTCGCCAAGGGCAAAATCGTTCAACCGGGCAGCCGCGTGTTCCACGGTAATCAGATGCCACCCACCGTTTATAGGGTTGAACTAGTTCGGGTGCTGCCGGGCTTCGACGACATGTTACCTCCTTATCGACACCATGGGGCCGACGAAGATGATGTGATGACCCTCAGCGCCTGCATAAGCTGGCCCATGCTTTGGCCGAAGAGCCAGATTCATTTGGGGGCGGGGGACACCACCCCACAGACAACACCGCCAGTCGTGTCGGCGCCAAGCCATGGCAAGACCCCCGCAACGCTACCGGACATGCCGGACATGCATATGGCACAGGATCCGGACATGCATATGGCACAGGATCCGGACGACAATGACGACGACGGTACATTTACCAACGTCGATAAGTACTTCAACGAACATGGGTACGGTGACGAATTCTTGGGGCCTCCTTCTCAAGAACCCAACCCTGCAAAAGACGATCATGATCTAGCTGGTACCGCGGAGAAATCCAATTGCAAAAGGCATCGTCAGGCGTTCAGTTCTCAGGAGACACCTCCAGCTGCCGCCTTCACCGAGCCTCAGATAGCCGAGGTGCAAAATATTATCAGCCCCAACACACTCAAGAAGGTGGTCTCTGAGCACAACTCGATCCCATTACAGCAGAAGAAGAAGGGACGGAAAAGAAAGACCAACAAGGGTGTGAGCCAGCCGGCACCAAGTACGATCCGTGCTCAGGACGGGCCACCTTCACCTAAGGATATCTCGAGGAGGGTGCATGTGGCAGGTAGGCCGATGCTACCGACTAATCTGCTCAATGCTGCAACCGGTGCTATGAGGAGTCTGCATGACAGTGTTCTTTCTTTGGAGAAGCTGCGTCTCTGAGAGAATGATGTGGCATACCCGGTTTTCTTGGCCAAGGTGCCACAGGGCAAGGGCTTTGTGGATAGCGCCATTGGGGGTATGATTGTCCTGCGGTTTGATGACATCTTCGCTATGTTTAACCTTCATCTGCTGCACTACACCTTTGTTCGGCTATTTTCGCTGAGTATGGAGATGCGGATCATTAGAGACAAGACCCCAGAAATCGTGATAGTCGACCCCTTCTACATGCGTGCCAAGATCTTGGGCAGCGCTGGGGACCGGCAAGTCGCGAGTTCATACTTTGAAGGCGTCATTCTGGCAAACCCGGATAAGGATAACTTCCTCGTGCCTTACTTTCCCAAGTAAGTCATCCCCTCACTGCCCCGTAACATATGATTTCTTAGATTTCGATCGTTCTTTTTTTTCTAACATTCTGTGTTTTGTGCAGCGACACACATTGCACACTCATCCTCTTAAGCCCGAACTATTGCATGGCCACGTATTTCGACTCGGACCGTCAGTCGAAGAAAGACTACACAAATATCAAGAAAGTTCTTGATGATGTTCTTCCCAGCTACGCCAGATCTGGAGTCACCTTCAAGAGGCCAATTTGTAGGTACGGCAAGCATGTGTTCACCCACGTAACGATGTTCCCCTGCGTCAAGCAGCCACCTGGCGGTTAGAAGGATGCCTACTACGCCCTCCATCACATGTGGGCGATCCTACGGGACCGTAATCACCTTCTGTTGCCAAATAGTCTTAAAGATTGGGCCGCACGCTTGTCGGCAATCCAGGACGCGGACCTCAGACAAGAATTCTTTCGCATCCGGTCGGAGTTTGCGGAAATCATCCATCAAGATGTCCTTCGTACCTCGGGGCAGTTCTACCTCAGATATCAGCCGTCCAACACTAAAATAGAAACAACACTACAAATGCAGGTTGACAATGCTCGCGATTTCATGACCATCACGAAAGACGACGGCTTCATCCACGCTCCGGTCCCTGAGTCGAGTCGAAAGTAGTGATGCTATGTAGCTCATGTTGTAATTAAACTTTAATGAACTTGTATGTCTCTTTGGTTTGGATAGTCGTTCAACTTATATGTAATTGATGCTATTTATTAGTAGGACCATGAATCGTGCTATTAATGTGTTGCTTTTCTCTTCTGATCCTTAACTTTGTTGCATACTTATATATTGCTTATGTATTGTCTGTGAATTGCATAGAGATGCCGTCGTATGTCGTGTACAAGGGTAAGGTTCCCGGAGTCTAAGACGACTGGGAGGAGTGTCGGAGACAGGTTCAGCGGTAACAGTTACAAAGGGTACACCACTAGGGCAGAGGCGGAAGCTAGATACGCACGCTATCTAGCGGGAGAGAGGAGGGAGCGGAGGAGGAACCGGATGAAGACCAGTTTCATCGCGATGATGCTCATCGTGATGACCGTAGCTCTCTTCTATGTGATGGTAGTTTAGATGATCGATATCGACTTGTAATGTGAAGACAAACTCGCTACTCGCGGTTTTGAGACTTGTAATGTTCTAACTTTGTTCGGTATTTTGAATTCGGAGACTAGCTAATATGATGAATTGTATTCGGAGACTAATCTTCTATTGTATTCGATGAATCTGCTATTTATATGTTTTGCTGTCTATATTCTGTGCAGTAATATATTTTGTAACCTGTGCAAATATCAGAAAAGAAAAAATTCCTAATATTCATACTAGTGGCGCACCATGCAGCACATTAGTGGCGCACTGCTATAAAAAATACTAGTGGCGCATTATCTGTCAGTGCGCCATTAGTAACCCAGAGCACAAGGTAAATATGGCCCCTTGGGAGGCATACTAGTGGCACACCATACTGCTATTAGTGGAGCACTGCAATAAAAATGCTAGTGCCGCATTATTTGTCAGTGCGCCATTAGTAACCCAGAGCACAAGGTAAATATGGCCCCCTGGGAGGCATACTAATGGCGCACCAGGGGACATACTAATGGCGCACTGCCTGGTGCACCACTACTGTCTGGTATACTAATGGAGTACCAGGGGTGCGCCATTAGTATATGTTACTAGTGGCGGGATGATAGTGGCGCACCTGTAGTGCGCCATTAATGGCCAAAACAGGTGCACCACTAATAAGCCTTTTCCTTGTAGTGTTACATCGAGTGGAATCCTCCGAGGGTGATTCCTTGGGTTTTCCCCTTGATGTTTGGACACACGGGTACCTTGACATTACTTGAGATCTTTGGGAAAGTCAGGCAGGCCCGGAGAGCACCCGCAAGATGGTTACGAGGCACGGCCGGGAAGGCAGGCCGCCCTCGAGTGGGCTGGGCTTGCCCTTGCTGTATTTCCTCGAGACGGGGCGATGGGGTCACATTATCGTGAGTCTATGCTCGTCTCCGCAAGCTAGTAATACACTATGGTTTGGGTATTTGTTCTGAGACGGCCTCTGGCCTTTACGCACTAACCAACACGCGAGAATAGATATGGGCCTCGAGGTCACAGTATCGGCCGAAGCTTTGTCAGATGTCCAGTTCAGCACTGCTGCACGGCCTAGTCGGCGCCCTAGTGGAGGTGCCCTGGATCGCCCTGCGCGCAACGATTCGGAGTGCAACGAGCGATGGCCCCAGACCCCGGAGTGTTTAGGACGTAGATCGGCGGGGACCTCTATGCTGAGCCTAGGTAGGGCTAAGACGTCTTGATCTTCCGAGGCCGGGCGTTGACCCAGAAATGTGTGTCCGGCCAGAGTAATCAAGCGTGTTGGAAAACGCGGTGCACCCCTGCAGGGAAGTTATCTATTCGAATACCTGTCCACGGTAATGGACGTTCAGACTTATATCCTGATCTTTTACAACTTGAAATGGATACTTAAGTTATGTGGCTCCGGGATTGCTTTCTCGCAGGGAGTCGAGGAAGAATCTATGGGCATTATTGCTACAACATGCTTGTTAATTAAACTGCTATTCTTTAGTCTTCTATATGCTGCAAGATGCTTGTAGCTGCTTGAAGATGCTAGTCTTTGATAGGCTAGGCCTTCCCCCCTATTCTGGCATTCTTCAGTTCAGTCCACAGATACAGCCCTTCCATTTGATACCAATGCATACTTAGTATAGATCTGTTGCTTGCGAGTACTTTGGATGAGTACTCATGGTTGCTTTGCTACCCCTTCTCCCCCCCTTCTTTCTTCTTTCCAGTTGTTGCAACCAGATGGTGGATCCCTGGATCCAGATGCCACCGCCGAGGGATACTACTACATGGAGGCCGCCGAAGACCAGGAGTAGTTAGGAGGTCCCAGGCAAGAGGCCTTGCCTCTTCGATCGTTGTTGCTTTTGTGTTTGCCTTCTTCAGGCAGTCTTGTCTAACTTATGTATGTACTCAGATATTGTTTCTTCCGCTGACGTTTGTATTCGAGCCCTCGAGGCCCCTAGCTTGTAATATGAAGCTTGTGTTATTTTTTGTGTGTCTAGAGTTGTGTTGTGATATCTTCCCGTGAGTCCGTGATCTTGATCATACACATTTGCGTGTATGATTAGTGTACGGTCGAATTGGGGGCGTCAAACTCGTCCCTTTCCTCCAGTGGCATTTTGACCTTTTTCCTTGTCACGCTTATCATATTCTAGCCTCTATTTCTTGACAAGCTCCTCAACCTGGTAACACTCCTGAAGGTAATGGCCCATGGTCCGGTGGATCTTGCAGTACGGGCCATAGCCTTTCCCAGCTTTCTCGGTGGCAGCGGCTTCCTGGCAAGCTGTGCAAGCGGCAACTTCCTTGCCGGGGGCATCAGCCTTGGCCTTCTTACCAGTACCAGGGGTGCTCGAACCGTCTACACTCATCAGTGCCTTATCTCTAGGCTTCTTACTGCGCTTCTTGCCCTTCCTCTGACTGGTTGATTCATCTTCATCCTCTGAATCAACATTGATGCAATCCTCCTCTCCGGGCAACTTCCTTCATTCCTCCATCCGAGCAAACTTATCCACCAGTGTGTATAGCTCCTTCACAGTCTTGGTAAACCGCACATTCATCTTAGAACGAATGCGACAGTTGCGCACATTGGACCGGAAGGCTGCTATAACGGCTGTCGGATGGATATTTGGAATATTCCTACAAACTTTACTAAATCTTTGTAAATACTTACGGAGAGTTTCTCCTTCCTTCTGCTGGAGAAGCTGCAGGTCGCTGGGCCTTCCGGGCTCTTGGTGGCCACCGGTAAAGGCACCGATGAGCTCATGGCACATGTCTGCCCATGATGAAATGGAGTTCTCCGGCAGGTGCATCAGCCAAGAACTCACGTTGGACTTGAGGGCCAAAGGGAAGTAGTTGGCGAACACCTTCTCATCTCTTCCCCCGGCAGCTTGAACAACGTGGTGTAGATGCTCAGGAACTCTCCTGGGGTCAGCCTCCCGTCGTACTTCTCAGGTATCTCTGGATTGGACGTGCGAACGGACGGCCAACGGATTGCCGCAGCTCTCGTGTAAAGGCAGGGCATCCGACCTCGAAAGGTAGGCACTCGCCAACACCGAGCGCAGGCTCGTCGACGTTCAGGCCGCCGCACCCGTCGGTTTGGCGGAGGTCGTCGTGGCGCCGATCTATAACAGCGTGCACGTCTCCCCGCCACCTATCCTTCGGGGCTCGACGTTGGCTTGGATGTGCTTGAGGGTCAGAAGAGGCCATCGGGACGTTGTCGGGGTCTTGATTCAGCTGCGCCCACGTCGGCTGCTGTGGTGGGGACTGCACCATGGGGACAGGCCCCTCTGTTCGGCCAGCAGTACGGGCGGTTGTTGTCGCTTGGGGAGGTCGTGGCGGGCCAGCTCGTCGTGAGCCCCCAGCTTCAGCGAAACCAAGCAGGCTCTGGATGGTGGCTCACCATTCATCCATCTGCTAGGCCACTGGCGGAAACCTCAGTAGCAACTGAGCTCGCATCATAGCCTCCGTGGTTGTGCTTGGCATAGATGTTGATGACGTCGACCTCACCGTCGCCTGGCTCCTGATGGTGCCAGCGGCGGCGACGGCAGGAGTGTCACGTCCGCGCAGCTGTGGGACGACCACTTGGGCAGCGGGGTCGTGCGGTGGAGGTGCTCGAGGGTCAGCGGCTCTGATATGTCTCCAATGTATCTATAATTTTTTATTGTTCCATGCAATTATATTATCCATCTAGGATGTTTTATATGCATTTATATGCTATTTTATATTATTTTTGGGAGTAACCTATTGACCCAGAGCCTAGTACCAGTTTCTGTTTTTTTTCCTTGTTTTTGAGTATCGCAGAAAAGGAGAACCAAACGGAGTCCAAATGACCTAAAATTCGACGGAGATTATTTTTGGACTAGAAGAAGCCCACGGAGCATTGGAGTTGGACCAGAAGAGCTCCGGGCTGCCCACGAGGGTGGAGGGCGCGCCCACCCCCCTGGGCGCGCCCCCCTTGCCTCGTGGACAGCCCGGAGACCCCCCCTGACTTGTTCCCGACGCCAAAAATTCCTATAAATACAGAAACCTCCAGAAAATAACCTAGATCGGGAGTTCCGCCGCCACAAGCCTCTGTAGCCACCAAAAACCAATCGGGACCCTGTTCCGGCACCCTGCCGGAGGGGGGATCCCTCACTGGTGGCCATCTTCATCATCCCGGCGCTCTCCATGACGAGGAGGGAATAGTTCACCCTTGGGGCTGAGGGTATGTACCAGTAGCTATGTGTTTGATCTCTCTCTATCTCTCTCTGTCTCTCGTGTTCTTGATTTGGCACGATCTTGATGTATCGCGAGCTTTGCTATTATAGTTGGATCTTATGATGTTTCTCCCCCTCTACTCTCTTGTAATGGATTGAGTTTTCCCTTCGAAGTTATCTTATCGGATTGAGTCTTTAAGGATTTGAGAACACTTGATGTATGTCTTGCGTGGGATACCCGTGGTGACAATGGGGTATTTTATTGATCCACTTGATTTATGTTTTGGTGATCAACTTGCGGGTTCCGTGACCTTGGAATCTATGCATAGGGGTTGGCACACGTTTTCGTCTTGACTCTCCGGTAGAAACTTTGGGGCACTCTTTGAAGTCCTATGTGTTGGTTTGAATAGATGAATCTGAGATTGTGTGATGCATATCGTATAATCATACCCACGGATACTTGAGGTGACATTAGAGTATCTAGGTGACATGAGGGTTTTGGTTGATTTGTATCTTAATGTGTTATTCTAATATGAACTAGCAAAGTGGCCCGCTCTTCGCGCGGGCTAGTATTTAATTAGTTAGATTGAAATAAATTCATATTTACCAGTTCTTTGGGCTGGTCGTGAAGTGTTGATTTTAAGGATGTAAGAGTTACCACTTCAATGTTTCGAGGAAATATCTGGAGGCTATGGCGTTGCCGAACCTTTTTAGTGTTACGTGCC
Source organism: Triticum dicoccoides (assembly GCF_002162155.2). Taxonomy (NCBI): domain Eukaryota; kingdom Viridiplantae; phylum Streptophyta; class Magnoliopsida; order Poales; family Poaceae; genus Triticum; species Triticum dicoccoides. Next base: position 633,764,825 of record NC_041388.1, on the reverse strand, counting down.
TGAATCCACGGGTTTAGCTTGCGAGGGATTCTTCCTTAGGTGTTTAGTTCTGCTAGAGGGCAGCATTTTAGCATAGTGCAATTGCTTTAGAATTATTTAGTGATTTTATCTAGATAATAATGTTGGTTACAAGTTCATTTCTGTATGATAATATTAGAACATAGAATAAAGGTTTAGGTGTAGAGCTAGCTGATAGTTCGTGTGCGACACTACATGACTCGATGGAGTTGAGATCCGGACTTTGTGTAATATTTTTAATTTTTAATGTCATGCATTATGAAATTTGAACAAAGATCACGTAACTTATTTTGGAACAAAGGGAGTTGTTGTTAACAACATATAGAGTCATCTAGCATATTTTTCCTCATTTACGGTTCAACTTCAGAAATGTGCCAAAAAAGGTTAATAGTATGATATGAGATTGGAGTAAAGGTGGATAGTTTATCTTGAAAACACACTGTTTTTAAAACTTTATTATATGTATTCAGATCTTGCCTTTCAGTTTTTTTGGTAAAGCACAAACCTAAATATAAAATAGTATTAGATATACATAATACATAAATCTATGGTACCACTTCTTTTAGGGACCATAGTCAAGCGATATGACACATGGCTGTTGTTGTCCAAAGTTTGCACAAAAGAGTATATAGACTGATTGGAGACAAATATCCAACTTCAAGTATAAGAGGATTTGATTTGTATGTGGAGTTAGCATTATAATATTTAATGTGGTTATTTTCACCTGTAACCATGTAAGATTTGTTGCCAGCTCATGCATTCTACAACAACTACCAAATTAATACTTAATTACGAAGTCAAGAATGCAAATGTAAGAAGTTTATGGTTAAGTGTTGAATAATTGTCACAAAAAAGCGTGAGGACATGACACGAACTTAGATCTATATTAACAACAGTCACATTGAACATAATTGTAATGCCTAAAAAATGTACTATCACCGCCAATATGATGTCTACGCCGAGTTAAGAAGGGTAATTAAGAAAAATTAATATCGATCAATACTGAAGCTGAACATATTATTGTAAACACATAAATAGAAAACTATCTATTGACATTTAGGATAAAATGTGACTAAAATCTTCCATATTAAAATACAATACATTTATTATGAGATTTGCAAAGGATGGCTTGAAATATCTAGATACTTCGGCTGGTGTACTTTAAAGAAACTTTGTTAAAATACCATTTTGCAAAAAATCACTGCAGTAAACCAAATAAATATTCTGGAGTCAACGCAAATGACATATAAATATCATATTAAGTAATTTTACATTTCACAATCATGCGAATCACCTGGTATTTCTACTTTCATCATAAAAATTTATCAATGAGACACGTACATAGGCGACACACATGAAAATAGATATTTCAAGAAAAAAATAGCCAGATGTTAATACCATTGAAGATGAAACATATATTCGCTAGGAAATACCAAATTGTATGGCAATGTGGGTAAGAGTAATCACGCATTTTTGTCCAAAAAATATTTTTTTCCTGTGAATCAGAGGTCCTTCTGAATTCCGAGTACATGTCACGTAGCATTACCTAGGTTTGAGCTGTGTGTGCATGGGGCATGTCCAACGATCGATCATGTAGCTACTGCATGTATATCTATAATACCTAGCTTCACGTTATATGGAGGCATGCATGAAGCGAATTGGAAAATTGAGGTCACTCATGTGCATGTGTTGGACGACGGAGATTGGCATGGCCGTAACTACCGAGTGAATGCCACGGCGACAGCGGCGTACCGCGTAAACACGATCTGCAACACAAATATACGTGTCATCACGTACTCCTCGCCGTATGGGGTTGTACGCGGCGGCGACAACGGCGGCGTATACACGAACGGCCAAGGCAAGTATTCATGTGAGCACATACCTAGCTAACCCATCGTTGTACAGATGCATATGCATGAGGCAAGTTTTTAAACTGAGGTCCTCGTTTGCATGCAGTGGAGGCTCTATAGGTCGGCCATTGAGAAGCTATAGGAGAACGCGGCGGCGTGACTCGTGAGGAGAAGCCAGGGGAGTCCATAATAAATTTGCTAGCTACACATATTATTGAAAGGGTATGAAAAAAATTAATTCAGGTTATAGGTCGGTAATTATTTTAAATTCTAATGTCAACAGTTTATTTTAGAGATTTGTTGGTTGTGATCAGCTTTTTTATTTAATTGATGGTCTTTAGTATATAAATAGATAAATGTCTAAACAGGGACTACCTTTCGGAGATAGCGGTGGTATCATAATTATTACATCTATATATGGAGATATAATTTTTGAGACATGGCAAAGCAATAGTAATAGAAAAAAGTAAGTTTCTTATACCAAAATTGTTGCGTATAGGTTTATGCACAATGTTGTGAACATGTGTGTATATATAGATATATAGCCATGATCAGTATCAATCTTGACTTATGTTGTTAATCGTATCTCATGCCTCGGTAGATAGGAAAGCAAAGATGAATCAAACAGTTACAAAATAATTAATCTATAGATCTTCTACTAAGAATAGATGGGGCAGGTAATGAAAAAATAACTATGTATGCGTGATATCACGTCCTTGGCTGTTGATCGCGTGCCGGCTAGAAACGTGCACCTCCAACAAAGCATGTAAAGCATGGAGATTGATCCCATAAAAAGCAAGCAGATTGATCGATTTCATAGGAAAGAGATAGTACGTGCCAACAGGCTAGCTGATTAATTTCTCCAGCGGACAGAAACGCACACAGGAGAACGTAGATTAGTCCTTGGCTACCCATTACTTTCCGGCCAAAAACGTCCATCTCTAACGAAGCTAATAAAGCGAGTAGATTGATTGATTTCTTAAGGAAGATAGTACGTACCAAGAATCAATCTGATTAATTCCTCCAGGGCAAGAGATGCACCCTTCCTCCAGGGCAAGAGACGCACCCGGGAAACACAAAACAGATTAGTCTTGTTTTTTTTAGGAGGCAAGCACGTAAGGAGATTTTAGGTTTTAGATAGATCGATAATGAAAGCCCCCTAAGAAAATATAATGAAAGGGTAACCACGGTTGGTGATTTTAAGGATGGCATTGGTGGGTAATTTTTCTAACAATAAAATGGATCTAACGGTTGTGTTTTTTACATGTAGAAAATTAAAGGTCAGATATTTCTAATTTTTCTCCGAATTTCTAGTATATATCTCTTTTTCTGGTTAACCCATCAAATACTTTTTATATATAATAGATTCTATGATAGATCGAACGAAAAGAATAGCTACGTGTTATTTTACTACGGACTCTTGAATAGATAGATCAGAAAGGATAACTTTGAGGTGGTTTCGTACCCTACAATAATCTCTTCGTTTGTTCTCCGCTATTAGTGAGTTTGGAGTGACTCTTTGTTGCATGTTGAGGGATAGTTATATGATCCAATTATGTTATTATTGTTGAGAGAATTTGCACTAGTGAAGGTATGAACCTTAGGCCTTGTTTCAACGCATTGCAATACCATTTACGCTCACTTTTATTACTTGTCACATTGCTGTTTTTATAATTTCAGATTACAAATACCTTTATCTACTATCCATATTGCACTTGTATCACCATCTCTTTGCCGAACTAGTGCACCTATACAATTTACCATTGTATTGGGTGTGTTGGGGACACAAGAGACTCTTTGTTATTTGGTTGCAGGGTTGCTTGAGAGAGACTATCTTCATCCTACGCCTCCCATGGATTGATAAACCTTAGGTCATCCACTTGAGGGAAATTTGCTACTGTCCTACAAACTTCTGCACTTGGAGGCCCAACAACGTATACAAGAAGAAGGTTGCGTAGTAGACATCAGGCTCCGGTGAGCACAGCGGTCTGGTCAACTTGTCTGAGAGGAGGCACATGGGCCGCGGTCACTCCCGCGGTGGGGGCAGCCGGAGGGCGATGGCTCACCCCGGACCGAGCGTCGTTGCTACGGTTGTGCCCGTCATGGGAGGAGAGGGTGCAGATGGAGCGACCCCCTCGCCCACACCTTGTGGAGCATGACCGCCAAGGCGTTGCTGATGTTGTTCTCCTCCGACATCTCCAGCCCCCGTGACGGCCGTGGGGGAGTGGGGACGGCGCCACCTGTTCCAACCACGCCCCCAGCAGCGTTCACGTCCTCGCTCGCCCCTGCCCTCCGAGGCACCAGAGGTCGCGGGCGGCGGAGCCTTTGAGGCAGACGGATGGGCCGAAGGGCCAGACTTCTTCTTCTTAGGCACCATGGTCGATGGCGTCGTCGAATACGAAGATGGCCATGAAGATGACGCGCTGCGCACGCTTTTAGGTTCGCGCAAGAGAGCCCCCTACCTGGCGCGCCATAGATGTCGCGGGATATCCACGGCCACCTATGGGAGCAACAGGCCCATGCTGGTTCGGCAGGGGGGCGTCGTGTTGCACAAAGAGCAGACCTACGCACGGCAGCACGGCAGAAAGCACACAAGCAATTTACCCAGGTTCGGGCCGTCACGAGGCGTAAGACCCTATGAGGGTGTCCTGAATTAGGGGGACCCCGGGTGTCTGGGCTATGTGACATGGGTCGGACTGATGGGTTGTGAAGACACAATATAGAAGGCTTTCCCCGTATCCGGATGGGACTCTCCTTTTCGTGGATCTCAAGCTTGGCGTTCCGATATGAAGATTCTTTTCTCTGTAAACTGACTCTGTACAACCATAGGCCCCTCCGGTGTCTATATAAACCAGAGGTTTAGTCCGTAGAGGCAATCATAATCATACAAGCTAGGCATCTAGGGTTTAGCCATTACGATCTCGAGGTAGATCAACTCTTGTAACCCCTATACTCATCAAAGTCAATCAAGCATGAAGTACGGTATTACCTCCATTAAGAGGGCCGAACCTGGGTAAACATTGTGTCCCTGTCTCCTGTTACCTTCGATCCTCAGACGCATAGTTAGGGACCCCCTACCAGAGAGCGGCCAGTTTCGACACCGACATTGGTGCTTTCATTGAGAGTTCCTCTGTGCCGTCGATAGAAGGTTTGATGGCTCCATCGATCATCTATAACAATGTTTCCTTGAGGGTGACCTTTCTCCACAGATAGATTTTTGTATTCGGCGGCTTCGCGCTGCGTGCCAACTCAATTGGCCATCTGGAGCAGATCGACAGCTACGCCCCTGGTCATCATATCAGTTTTGGAAATCTGTACTATGTCGCTGATATCCGAGGAGACTTGATCCTCCAAGGGTTCGCGGCCCCAACCACTGCTCTGGCCTTAGATCTGGAGCACATCACCAGGTCCGAAGACGGGGCTTTATAGCCCGCCAGACTCTCTGCAGCTATAGAGCTCGATACCGGAGAACCGAAGGGCATAGCATCACCGGCAGGCCCAGAGTTACGACAGGCTCCCTCTATCATCATGAAGCCAGACTCTCCTCCAAATACTAGCTCCGAACCCTCGAAGTCCGTGTCATGTGAGCTCGGCTAGTGAACTTCTGTCCCGCCCAGCTCCACGGACTCTCGCTTCCCCGTCCAAACCTCGCTCTTAAACGAGGCCCTGGACTTAATGCGATCCCTCGCCATCGCAGAAGAATCATCGCCGAACTACGCCCAACCCATATCAGGGGCTGGGTGTAGGGAACTTTACATCCCACCCACCACCCACTTCATAGCCACTATCGAGGATTTAACCGACATGCTCGATTACGCCTCTGAAGACATCAACGGTATGGACGGCGATGCCGGAGATGAGCAGGCCCAAAACCAGCCGTTCAGCGGACGCTGGACAACCACTTCCTCATATGACGTGTACATGGTGGACACGCCTAAAGAAGGCGATGGCGATGATGAGAAGGATCCAGTCGAGGACGAACCTCCTGAGGTACCACCAAAGCATCAACGTCAAAGACGCCGCTCTAAATTGTGTTGCAGAAAAGATAGCAATACCAGCACCAAAGACAACAATACTCCAGAGAACACCGAAGACCAAGAAGCCCCCCTCGAACCAACATCCGAATAGGATGATCAGGAGGACGGGCAAGTTGACCCTGATGAGCCAATAGGGAACGAGGACTCGGAGGATAGCAACTATCTACCACTCTCTAAAGACGATGTGAGCCTCGGCGACGAAGATTTCATCGTGCCAGAGGAACCCATCGAACAAGAGCGCTTTAAAGTGCCAGCTAATCGCAACTGCGAGAAGCCTCAAAAAGAAGCGGCAACAGCTCCAATCCGAATAGGATACGCTAAGCTGCTACCCCAATTTGACGATGAGGCCTTGGAGCCCATACTGCCAATGCGTGATGTTGTTGACAGACCCGAACGACCACCACGTGGCCGAGAAAGAGCGGTAACTCAAGCCGAACACCAGCCCGCACCACCTCGCCATAGAGGCAGAGAAACAACGGCTCCAGGATACACCTATGACCTACGGCGAGACTTGGAAAATAGACGGTCAGACCAGATCAATCTACGGATCACGGGGGCGTGCCCCAGCGTGAGAAGACGACTATCAAGCCTGGCGCGACAAGCATAACCACACCCAGGCCGAAAACCGCATACGGACTTCATCTGAACTGCGTTGTGACATGGCCCGATACGGAGGCGCCGCACACCCCCTATGCTTCACCGATGAGGTAATGAAGCACCAATTCCCAAAAGGGTTTAATCCCGTGAACATTGAATCATATGACAGCACAACAGATCCAATTGTATGGATTGAAGATTTTCTTCTCCACATTCACATGGCTCGCGGTGACGATCTACACACCATCAAATACCTTCTCCTAAAACTTAAGGGGCCAGCTCGGCACTAGTTAAACAGTCTCCTAGAAAACTCTATTGGAAGCTGGGAAGACTTGGAAGATGCCTTTAGAGACAACTTCCAAGGCACTTATATCCGGCCTCCAGACGCTGATGACCTCAGTCATATAGTCCAGCAGCCCGGAGAGTCAGCCAGAAAATTCTGGACCAGGTTCCTAATTAAAAAGAACCAGATTGTCGATTGTTCGGACGCCGAAGCCCTAGCGGCCTTTAAACACAACATTCACGACGAATGGCTTGCCCGACACCTCGGCCAAGAGAAGCCGAAGTCCATGGCAGCCCTTACAGCACCCATGACCCGCTTTTGCGCGGGCGAAGATAGCTGGCTAGCCCGTAGCAGTAACAGTACAAGCAAACCTGGCACTTCCGAAGCTAGGAATAACAACAGCAGGCCCCGACGCAACAAACACAAGCATCGAAGCAACAATGACAATACCGAAGACACAGTGGTCAACGCCGGATTCAGTGGCTCCAAGTCCGGTCAGCGGAAGAAGCCATTCAAAAGAAACAGAGACGGCTTGCTACATCTCGAGCTAGCGTTGGTTTTCCCCGAAGAGGAGGGGGTGATGCAGCACAGTAGCGTAAGCATTTCCCTCAGTTTTTGAGAACCAAGGTATCAATCCAGTAGGAGGTGTAGCGCAAGTCCCTCGTACCTGCACAAAACGGTAGCAACTCGCAACCAACACTTAGGGGTTGTCAATCCCTTCACGGTCACTTACGAGAGTGAGATCTGATAGAGATAATATTTTTGGTATTTTTGGTATAAAGATGCAAAGTGAAAAGTAAAATCAAAACAAGTAAAATAAAGTAATGGAGATTGATATGATGAGAATAGACCCGGGGGCCATAGGTTTCACTAGTGGCTTCTCTCAAGAGCATAGATATTCTACGGTGGGTGAACAAATTACTGTTGAGCAATTGATAGAATTGAGCATAGTTATGAGGTTATCTAGGTATGATCATGTATATAGGCATCACGTCCGTGACAAGTAGACCGACTCCTGCCTGCATCTACTACTATTACTCCACTCATCGACCGCTATCCAGCATGCATCTAGAGTATTAAGTTAAAAATAGAGTAACGCCTTAAGCAAGATGACATGATGTAGAGGAATAAATTCATGCAATATGATAAATACCCCATCTTGTTATCCTCGATGGCAACAATACAATACGTGCCTTGCAACTCTTTCTGTCACTGAGTAAGGACACCGCAAGATTGAACCCAAAGCAAAACACTTCTCCCATTGCAAGAACTACCAATCTAGTTGGCCAAACCAAACGGATAATTCAAAGAGACTTGCAAAGATAACTCAATCATACATAAAAGAATTCAGAGAAGATTCAAATATTATTTATAGATAAGTTGGATCATAAACCCACAATTCATCGGTCTCAATAAACACACCGCAAAAAAGAAGATTACATCGAATAGATCTCCACGAGAGAGGGGGAGAACATTGTATTGAGATCCAAAAAGAGAGAAGAAGCCATCTATCTACTAGCTATGGACCCGAAGGTCTGAAGTAAACTACTCACACTTCATCGGAAGGGCTATGGTGTTGATGTAGAAGCCCTCCGTGATGGATGCCCTCTCCGGCGGAGCTCCGGAACAGGCCCCAAGATGGGATCTCGTGGATACAGGAAGTTGCGGCGGTGGAATTAGGTTTTTGGCTCCGTCTCTGGTCTAATGGGGGTACGTAGGTATATATAGGAGGAAGGAGCACGTCGGTGGAGCTCTGAGGGGCCCACGAGGCAGGGGGCGTGCCCAGGGGGGCGCGCCCTCCACCCTCGTGACCTCCCCGGAAACTTCTTGGAGTAGGGTCCAAGTCTCCTAGATCACGTTCGGTGAGAAGATCACGCTCCCAAAGGTTTCATTCCGTTTGGACTCCGTTTGATATTCTGTTTCCTCGAAATACTGAAATAGGCAAAAAACAGCAATTCTGGGCTGGGCCTCCGGTTAATAGGTTAGTCCCAAAAATAATATAAAAGTGGAAAATAAAGCCCAATATAGTCCAAAACAGTAGATAAAGTAGCATGGAGCAATCAAAAATTATAGATACGTTGGAGACGTATCAGGAATCCCCAAGCTTAATTTCTGCTCGTCCTCGAGTAGGTAACTGATAAAAAGAGAATTTTTGACGCGGAGTGATACTTTGGCATAATTTCAATGTAAATCTTCTTAATCATGGTATGAATATTTAGATCCGAAAGGTTCAAGACAAAAGTTCATATTGACATAAAAATGATAATACTTCAAGCATACTAATCAAACAATTATGTCATCTCAAAATAACATGGCCAAAGGAAGTTCATCCCTACAAAATCATATAGTTAGGCTATGCTTCATTTTCGTCACACAAAGATGTTCCCAACTTCTATACCCCCGATGACAAGCCAAGCAATTGTTTCATACTCAAATAATCTCAAACTTTTTCAACCTTCACGCAATACATGAGCGCGAGTCATGGACATAGCACTATGGGTGGTATAGAATATGATGATGGGGATTGTGTGGAGAAGACAAAAAAGGAGAAAGTCTCACATCAATGAGGCTAATCAATGAGCTATGGAGATGCCCATCGATTGATGTTAATGCAAGGAGTAGGGATTGCCATGCAATGGATGCACTAGAGCTAAGAATGCTCAACAAAAGAAAACTAGTGGGTGTGCATCCAACTTGCTTGCTCATGAAGACCTAGGGCATTTTGAGGAAGCCTATCGTTGGAATATACAAGCCAAGTTCTATAATGAAAAATTCCCACTAGTATGAACAAGACAACTTATGAGACTCACTATATGAAAATCATGGTGCTACTTTGAAGCACAATATATAAGACTCACTACATGAAGAACAAGGTGCTACTTTGAAGCACAAGTGTGGAAAAAGAGATAGTAGCATTGCCCTTTTTATTTTCTCTTTTTTTGGGCCTTTCTTTTTTTTCTTTTTGGCCTTTCTCTCTTTTTTTGATTGGGCAATGCTCTAATAATGATGATCATCACACTTCTATTGATTACAACATAATGATTACAACTCGATACTAGAACAAGATATGACTCTATTATGAATGCCTCCGGCGGTGTACCGGGATGGTGCAATGAATCAAGAGTGACATGTATGAAAAATAATGCATGGTGGCTTTGCCACAAATACGATGTCAACTACAAGATCATGCAATGGCAATATGACAAAAGTAAAGCATGTCATGATGATGATGATGATGATGACGGTGGAAGTTGCATGGCAATATATCTCGGAATGGCTATGGAAATGCCATGATAGGTAGGTATGGTGGCTGTTTTGAGGAAGATATAGGGAGGTTTATGTGTGAAAGAGCGTATCATATCACGGGGTTTGGATGCACCGGCGAAGTTTGCACCAACTCTCAATGTGAGAAAGGGCAATGCACGGTACCGAAGAGGCTAGCAAATGGTGGAAAGGTAAAAGTGCGTATAATCCATGGACTCAACATTAGTCAAAAGAACTCATATACTTATTGCAAAAATTTAGAAGTCATCAAAAATCAAGTACTACGCGCATGCTCCTAGGGGGGTAGATTGGTAGGAAAAGACCATCGCTCGTCCCCGACCGCCACTCATAAGGATGCACAAGCCAGGTACACTTCATGCTTCAAATTTGTTACACAACTTTAACCATATGTGCATGCTACGGGACTTGCTAACTTCAACACAAGTATTTCTCAAATTCACAACTACTCAACTAGCACGACTATGATATTATCACCTCCATATCTCAAAACAATTATCAAGCATCAAACTTATCTTAGTATTCAACCCACTAAAAAGAAAGTTTCACATATCTTGAATACCAAGTATATTAACATTAAGCAAATTACCATGCTATTAATGACTCTCAAAATAATCTAAGTGAAGCATGAGAGATAAAGTTTCTTTAAAACAATCCACCACCATGCTCTAAAAGATCTAAGTGAAGCACTAGAGCAAAAATTATCACGCTCAAAAGGATATAAGTGAAGCACATAGAGTAAACTATCAAGCTCAAAAGATATAAGTGAAGCACATAGAGTATTCTAACAAATTTCAATTCATGCATGGCTCTCTCAAAAGGTGTGTACAGCAAGGATGATTGTGGTAGACTAACAAGCAAAGACACAAATAATACAAGGCGCTCCAAGCAAAACACATATCATGTGGTGAATAAAAATATAGCTCCAAGTAAATTACCGATGGAAGTGGACGAAAGAGGGGATGCCTTCCGGGGCATCCCCAAGCTTTGACTTTTTTGTGTCGTTGGATTATCTTGGGGGTGCCATGGGAATCCCCAAGCTTAGGCTCTTGCCACTCCTTGTTCCATAATCCATCAAAAGAATTCACCCAAAACCTAAAAACTTCACAACACAAAACTCAATAGAAATCTCGTGAGCTCCGTTAGAGAAAGAAAACAAAAGACTACTTTAAGGTACTGTAGTGAACTTGTTCTTTATTTGTATTGGTGTTAAACCTACTGTATTCCAACTTCTCTATGGTTTATAAACTATTTTACTAGCCATAGATTCATCAAAATAAGCAAACAACACACGCAAAACAGAATCTGTCAAAAACAGAACAGTCTGTAGTAATATGTTACTAATGCAAACTTCTGGAACCCGAAAACTTCGACCAAAATTAGACGACCTGGGCAATTTGTTTATTGATCAGAAGCAATTGGAATCACTATTTTATCACGTTCTGGTGATTTTTAACAATTCGGGCACTGAGCGCAAAGATTCTGGAAATTACAGCAAGATCAAATAACTATCTTCCAACAAGATCCAATAGGTTTAACTTGGCACAAACACTAATTAAAAGATAAAACCACATCTAAACAGAATCTAGATGGATTATTTATTCCTAAACAGAACCAAAAACAAAAAACACAAAATAAAATTGGGTTGCCTCCCAACAAGCGCTATCGTTTAACGCCCCTAGCTGGGCATAAAAGCAAGGATAGATCTAGGTATTGCCATCTTTGGTAGGCAATCCATAAGTGGCTCTCATGATAGATTCATATGGTAATTTTATTTTATTTCTAGGAAAGTGTTCCATGCCCTTCTTTAAGGGAAATTGGAATTTAATATTCCCTTCCTTCATATCAATAATTGCACCAATCGTTCTAAGGAAAGGTCTACCAAGAATAATAGGACATGAAGGATTGCAATCTATATCAAGAACGAAAAAATCTACGGGCACATAATTCCTATTTGAAACAATAAGAACATCATTAATTCTTCCCATAGGCTTTTTAATAGTGGAATCCGCAAGATGCAAGTTTAGAGAGCAATCATCAAAGTCACGGAAATCTAGCAAATCACACAAAGCTTTGGGGATAGTAGAGACACTAGCACCCAAATCACACAAAGCATGAAACTCATAATTTTTAATTTTAATCTTAATTGTAGGTTCCCACTCATCATGGAGTTTTCTAGGGATAGAAACTTTCAACTCAAGCTTTTCTTCATAAGATTGCATTAAGGCGTCAACAATGTGTTCGGTAAAGGCCTTATTTCGACTATAAGCATGAGGAGAATTTAACATGGATTGCAACAAGGAAATACAATCAATTAAAGAGCAATTTTCGTAGTTAAATTCCTTGAGATCCAAACTAGTGGGTTTAGCAATATCTAGATTTTTATTTCTTTCAATCCCTTTTTTATGAATTTCATCATCAGGATCTAAAAACTCAGAATTCTTAGAACGCCTTCTAGGTAAGGGAAGATCATAATCAGATTCATCAAGATTCATATTGCAAAACAAAGATTTAATAGGGGACACATCAATAACTTTTAGATCTTCATCTTGATTTTCATAGGAATTAGAAGAACACGCTTTAATAAAGGCATCTTTGTAAGCACGCATCCTAGCGGTTCTTTCTTTGCACTCATCAATGGAAATTCTCATGGCTTTGAGAGACTCATTGATATCATGCTTAGGAGGAATAGATCTAAGCTTTAAAGAATCAACCTCAAGAGAAATTCTATCAATGTTCCTAGCCAAATCATCAACTTTAAGCAATTTCACTTCAAGCAAAGCATTGAAATTCTTTTGCGAATTCATAAACTCTTTAACACTACTCTCAAATTCAGAGGGCATCTTATTAAAATTTCCATAAGAGTTGTTGTAGGAATTTCCATAATTATTAGAAGGATTACTAGGATAAGGCCTAGAATTAAAATTCCCTCTATGCGCGTTGTTACCAAAACTATTCCTACCAACAAAATTCACATCCATAGATTCATTATTATTCTCAAGCAAAGTAGATAAAGGCATATTATTGGGATCAGAAGAAACACTCTTAACAAATAAATTCCTAAGTTCATCCATCTTTTCACTCAAAACATTGATTTCTTCTATAGCATGCACTTTTTATTAGTAGATCTTTCAGTATGCCATTGAGAATAATTGACCATAATATTATCTAGGAGTTTAGTAGCATCTCCTAAAGTGATTTCCATAAAAGTGCCTCCCGCGGCCGAATCTAAAAGATTTCTAGAAGCAAAATTCAATCCAGCATAAAAAGTTTGTATAATCATCCATAAGTTCAAACCATGAGTAGGACAATTATGTAGCATTAATTTCATTCTCTCCCAAGCTTGTGCAACATGTTCATGATCAAGTTGCTTAAAATTCATAATATCGTTCCTAAGAGAGATAATCTTAGCGGGAGGAAAATACTTAGAGATAAAAGCATCTTTGCACTTGTTCCAAGAATCAATACTATTTTTAGGCAAAGATGAAAACCACGCTTTAGCACGATCTCTAAGCGAAAAAGGAAATAGCTTCAATTTAATGACATCATTATCGACATCCTTTTTCTTTTGCATATCACATAAATCAACAAAGCCATTTAGATGAGTAGCGGCATCTTCACTAGGAAGGCCGGCGAATTGATCTTTCATAACAAGATTCAACAAAGCAGTATTGATTTCACAAGATTCAGTATTGGCAAGAGGAGCAATTGGAGTGCTAAAGAAATCATTGTTATTGGTATTGGTGAAGTCACACAATTTGGTAGCATCTTGGGCCATCACGACAAGCAAGCAAACTAACACACGAGCAAACAAAAGGCAAAGGGAAAAATAGGAGGAGATTGGGAAAGAGAGGGCAAATAAAATGGCAAGGGTGAAGTGGGGGAGAGGAAAACGAGAGGCAAATGGCAAATAATGTAATGCGAGAGATAGAGATTGTGATGGGTACTTGGTATGTTGAATTTTGCGTAGGCCTCCCCGGCAACGGCGCCAGAAATCCTTCTTGCTACGTCTCGAGCTAGCGTTGGTTTTCCCCGAAGAGGAGGGGGTGATGCAGCACAGTAGCGTAAGTATTTCCCTCAGTTTTTGAGAACCAAGGTATCAATCTAGTAGGAGGTCACGCGCAAGTCCCTCGTACCTGCACAAAACGGTAGCAACTTGCAACCAACGCTTAGGGGTTGTCAATCCCTTCACGGTCACTTACGAGAGTGAGATCTGATAGAGATAATATTTTTGGTATTTTTGGTATAAAGATGCAAAGTGAAAAGTAAAAGCAAAACAAGTAAAATAAAGTAATGGAGATTGATATGATGAGAATAGACCCGGGGGCCATAGGTTTCACTAGTGGCTTCTCTCAAGAGCATAGATATTCTACGGTGGGTGAACAAATTACTGTTGAGCCATTGATAGAATTGAGCATAGTTATGAGGTTATCTAGGTATGATCATGTATATAGGCATCACGTCCGTGACAAGTAGACCGAGTCCTACCTGCATCTACTACTATTACTCCACTCATCGACCGCTATCCAACATGCATCTAGAGTATTAAGTTAAAAACAGAGTAACACCTTAAGCAAGATGACATGATGTAGAGGAATAAATTCATGCAATATGATAAATACCCCATCTTGTTATCCTCGATGGAAACAATACAATACGTGCCTTGCAACTCTTTCTGTCACTGAGTAAGGACACCGCAAGATTGAACCCAAAGCAAAACACTTCTCCCATTGCAAGAACTATCAATCTAGTTGGCCAAACCAAACGGATAATTCGAAGAGACTTGCAAAGATAACTCAATCATACATAAAAGAATTCAGAGAAGATTCAAATATTGTTTATAGATAAGTTGGATCAGAAACTCACAATTCATCGGTCTCAACAAACACACCGCAAAAAGAAGATTACATCGAATAGATCTCCATGAGAGAGGGGGAGAACATTGTATTGAGATCCAAAAAGAGAGAAGAAGCCATCTAGCTACTAGCTATGGACCCGAAGGTCTGAAGTAAACTACTCACACTTCATCGGAAGGGCGAAGCCCTCCGTGATGGATGCCCTCTCCGGCGGAGCTGCAGAACAGGCCCCAAGATGGGATCTCGTGGATACAGGAAGTTGCGGCGGTGGAATTAGGTTTTTGGCTCCGTCTCTGGTCTAATGGGGGTACGTAGGTATATATAGGAGGAAGGAGCACGTCGGTGGAGCTCCGAGGGGCCCACGAGGCAGGGGGCGCGCCCAGGGGGGGCGCCCTCCACCCTCGTGACCTCCCCGAAAACTTCTTGGAGTAGGGTCTAAGTCTCCTGGATCACGTTCGGTGAGAAGATCACGTTCCCGAAGGTTTCATTCCGTTTGGACTCCGTTTGATATTTTGTTTCCTCGAAATACTAAAATAGGCAAAAAACAGCAATTCTGGGCTGGGCCTCCGGTTAATAGGTTAGTCCCAAAAATAATATAAAAGTGGAAAATAAAGCCCAATATAGTCCAAAACAGTAGATAAAGTAGCATGGAGCAATCAAAAATTATAGATACGTTGGAGACGTATCACGGCTCATCCAGCTTGGACCGAACACTCGATCGACCCTGCCAAATTCACGGCACCCCTGACAAGCCTGCCAACCATACCAATAGAAGTTGTTGGGTCTTTAAACATACTGATAAGTTAAATACCTAACATAAGGAGAAAGGGTCGCCCCGCGAGGACGACGATGAGGAGCCTCGTCCATCAAACATAGGGGGACAGAAGAAATTTCCCCCCGAAGTCAAAACGGTGAATATGATATAGTTACTCACATCCCCAAGCAGGAGCGCAAGCACGCGCTAATGGACGTCTATGCGATAGAGCCAGTCGCCCCAAAATTCAACCCATGGTCAGCCTGTCCGATCACTTTCGATCGTAGAGACCATCCGAACAGTATCCGTCACGGAGGTTCGGCCACACTGGTACTCGACCCAACTATTGATGGATTCCACCTTACGCGAGTCCTCATGGACGGCGGCAGCAGCCTTAACCTACTCTATCAAGACACAGTCTGCAAGATGGGTATTGATCTGTCAAGAATCAAGCCCACCAAAACTACCTTTAAAGGAGTAATACCTAGTGTAGAGGCCCACTGCACGGTCTCAATCACATTGGAGGTCGTCTTCGGTTCACCGAACAACTTCCGAAGCGAAGACTCGATCTTCGACATCGTCCCCTTCCATAGTGGCTACCATGCACTGCTCTCGGACGAACCGCGTTCGCTCGCTTCAATGCGGTCCCACACTGTGCCTATCTCAAACCCAAGATGCCCGGACCACGCGGTGTTATAACAGTAAATGGAAACATGGAACGCTCCCTCCGTACCGAGGAGCACACTGCGGCCCTGGCAGCGGAAGTACAGGGCGGCCTTATCAAGCCAAATACTGCATCGGCGGCCAAGCCCCCGGAGACCATCAAACGAGTCTGAACTACCCCGCGGCACGACAATCTAGCTCGTCAGGAGCTCGATTAGCAATTCGGCCTCCGTCTCAGCCCCAACCGGATTGCGGCATATGTACCACGCACACATCACTACGCACTAAAGATACCATGGGCAAAGATGGAGGCATGATAAAGATAAAGTCCACAATATGGCTAGACCCTATCCGTACACACATATTTCTTTTTTCTCTTATTTTTATTTTTCCAGGTTCCTTACAACCCACATCACCTTTTCTACGGTACCAAGGGCCCCTTTTCTGGGCCCATCATGAAAACCCGATCGTTGATCCGTTCAAAGGATAACACACTAAGGAGAAAAGCAGCGTCGGCGCATGGCAAAGTATCTAAAGGGTCTTTAAATATCACCTTGTCCATTTTTAGGACCCGTACACAGCTTTCCCTTGTGCTCGGTATGTAAAATAGCCTTGTTGCTTATCGCATTATTTGTACAAATATGTTTTGACGTATCAATCAGACTATAATGGAAACAGTTTCTAGCCCAACATATACGGCACTGGCTTATTTCTTAATCTGCATTTCCTTGTTTTTCATCCGATTGTCATGTACACCTCGGCACGACTTAAATCGCCAGGGGCTCTATTGTGCCACATACATTTCTTAAACATAAAATAAGTTCGAACACTTTTATAGTACAATTCGGCGTCCCGAATATAGCATTATATGCATCGACTCTGAATCATGTATTTGGTCAATAGTTGGGTTGCCTGGCTCCTGTTGTTACTGCCTTACATTTCGCTTGTTCGGCTAAGGTAGTAAAGGGAGAACTACTGCGATTGTGGTTCTGGTTCATCCGGATAAACACCTCAGTAGTGAAACCCGAAAAGTGATTGTCATGGTACGACGAGAGCTGGTCAGCTATTCGGCGACTAAGTATAAATCTTTTGTGATTTTTTCCGCATTTACGCGATAGACGAGCCTTCACCCGGTCAGGCATCTACAGCACCCAAGTTCGGATAATCGAATAAATACTAACGGCTGCACCTACACTCCCATTCTTAAACTCCTATGGCTAAGTGAGAGTGATAAAGCCACATAGTCCGATTGCCTGGTTCGCCACACTAACACCTCCTTCGAGGACCAAGCCGTTGGGTCGAGTGTGTTTAGATGCTATCCCGAACACCCTCGTACTACCTACATGAGGGTTGAAGCCGACGACTTGCCAACTCTCAGATACCGTAAACGACCGCACATGAGGAAATATTTTAAGGTCAAACAAGCAACATATCATACATAAGCTTTGTTTCAAAATACAAGTTCGGGCAATACGGATACATTCATTCAAAAATAATGTCCTTCGAACACTAGCCCTCTACAATGCGGGATCCTTCCAGGACATCATAGAAGTACTGCTCCGGCGTGCGGTTCTCTTTGCCTGTGGGCGGTCCCTCGGTTCTCTTTGCCTCAACTACTGCTGCTATAGTAGGAGTTCTGTGATGTGTGTTTCATCACTTTGTCATTTGACACACTTTTTTTGGGTTAATTTTAAGCAACCTCATGTTTAATCTTGTTTTATAGTAGATACAATGTTATTCTCATTTGTAGGCACTACAAGATTTAAGAATTCTGGACATGTAATTCATTTTTATATTTGTTGCAATTTTCTTATTTCTACTATCTATCCATATGTGCAAATATCTAATATTCTTGTTAATATGCTAGGTAAGATTGGATACTGTGCTACTTGGTGCTGCCCATCACGGCATGATCGTTGCCATCAAGAACATCGATGGCAAGAGCTTGAATAACAGCCTCGATAGTTTATATGTTCTGTTGATGTAAAATGGATTGTACTGGTTCATAACTCTGTTGTGTGATATATTTTGTCAATCTATGTTGTATGTCATCACTTTGTAGAGGATTTTTTAAACTGCTGTGTTGTAGATACATACAGATGGCTGTGTTAAACTTTGTAATGTTTCACACCTTGCAAATATTTTTTGTTGGGAAAATTTGGCATTAGGATTTGTGTAACGCCCTTTAAATTGGCCCTTAAAAACATAGTCAAATTCTGGCCAAAAGAAACGGGATAATGGGCTAAGCCAAATTTAAACCGCCCTTTAAATTGTGCCTAAATTCATGACGAATTTCGTGACGGAAAATAGTATCCACGTAGGCAGCCACGTAATTCAAATTACTCAATTGAAAATCCTACGTGGCGTTAGTCCATGACAGATTGTTCCGTCACAAAGGTTTGGGCCTGGGCGGGCCGGGGGCAGATCCATGACAGCCAAGAACCGTCATGGTAGGTACGATATCAAATTATGACGTGATATACATGACGGATTTCAAATCCGTCAAGGATGGACACCCATGACAGTTTTTCACTAATTTGTGACGGACTAGATCCGTCATGTATTAGCAGATTTCTTGTAGTGAGGCCTTACTCACCGCCATCTGTTTTGCCTCTTGCATCTCCCAGAAGGCACCTTGGGCTTCAACCCAGGCCTCCTGTGCGATTTGGAGGGCCTTAGCAAGTTCGGAATCTCAATCCGAAATCTTGCGCTCCAAGGACTCACATTTACTTATGGTGTCCTTGAGCTCTTGCTGGACTTCCTCCACCCTTGATTCATGTTTTTGGCGGGCGGCTCATTCCTCTTCCGCCTTCTTCTTGGCTTCAGCCAGTGCATTATTGAGGGTCTCGACCTCAAACGTGTCGCCTGTGAGCATCATTACAACAAGATCAGCAAGATAACACAACAACTCATATCATTTCAGATATGAATAGGTATTGCATACCTTGCTTCTCCTCCAGTTGTTTGTTGGCGCGGATGAGCTCTTCATCGGCCCGCTCCAACCTCCGCTTTAGATCGGACACTTCGGCGGCATGGGAGGTCACCGCTAGCATCGAAGCATGTTTGTTCAAATAGACATATATGTTAATCTCTTGAGAGAACTATTTGATCCTCTATTCGGCCTTTCTTCGTGAACGCCGAACGGAGTCTCAAGGGCTACTATCTATACACAGGCATTCCTTTTATATAGTTAAAATATTACATCACATACCTCAAAGCCTGTTAGAAGGCCAGTACATGCCTCGTTCAATCCGCTTTTAGCGGACCAAACCCTCTCAACCACCGCACCCATAAGGATACGGTGTTCCTCCACAATGAAAGCGCTCTGAAGCGCTTCCACCAGAGTATCCGGCGCCTCCGGAATAACAGAGGTCACCGGTGCAATTGGCGCACCCCCTTCTTTTGAAGGAGGTTGCTCACCTGATTCCGAAGCCATATGGGTCTGCAGAATAATATTCGGTTGGGGGCCGAATTGGGCATGGCCCCCGTCGCCAGTCTCCATGGGGGTCGGTTCCCCCATGTTTCCGGCAGGAGAGGTATCGCCCTCTGGCGTCACCTTGACGGCTTCCGACACCTCTCCCTGACCTGGAAGAGTCCTTCGAGACAACACTTCGGCGTTGTCCATAGCAGTGGGGGGAGGCCGGCGAAGGCGACTCGCTATCCATCATGTTCGGACCCAATGAATTCTCCGAAGATTAGGATCGCTGGGGGAGATCGCGAGCCAGACTGCAGCATGTAATTCAGTGTATTAAAATCACAAGGCAGAAAACCGTATATATATATATATATATAGGGTGGGTCTTTTATGATAACACCCAAGACCCTTATTCTGCACATCCCCACCTTATTCTGCTAACACTCCATCATTAAGCGCACAACCACCGAACCGCATCGAGCACAGAAAAAATACCACTCCCTCCACCTTATCCGCCGTAACCCGAGCCCACTCCCGCTGTGCCCATTTTCTCCCACGCGCAAAACGACCTCCAACCTCCATCCACGCCCCCCCTATTCTGCACATCCCCACCTTATTCTGCTAACACTCCATCA
>NC_041388.1:633717723-633743896 GCF_002162155.2 Triticum dicoccoides | reverse complement strand
CGCGCAAAACGACCTCCAACCTCCATCCACGCCCCCCCCTTCCTCCTACCGCCGCACCTACCACCCTCCTCCCCCGGCGGCGAGCAGCCACGAACAACCACCCAGCACGAGCCGGTGTCAGATCCAGGCCGCTCGCCGCCAGGGGAGGAGGGATCCAGGCAGCGACGGTCATCCGGTGGTGCCAGGCTGTTGTGCCCCCTCCCCCCGCCGCTGAAGCCTCCGCATCTTCATCCTAGGACGGATTTTGACTAGGGACGACCCCGATCCGAGCAGTCCTGAGGAGAAGAGCAGGCGGGCCCCTGCAGCATCTGCCCCTCGATCCAACTCCTTCGCCAAAATCACCGCAATGAGAGCCCTACCTCGCCTCCCCGTGCCTCGATCTGACCCCGCACGATCCCCGTCGCCTGGATCCGGCGAGATCTGAGGTGGGTCGTCGGCGGCGGCGCCCTGCTGTTCGAGCGCAACACCCGCCTCGTCGTCTCCAGGCTCGCATGCGAGCTCCCCATGGGCCGCAGCAGCGCCCCGGCCCACCTGCGCGCCTCCAGTCACGCGGGCCGCCGCCTCAGCTAGCTCGCCGGCACGCTCTCCTATGCGTCTGGGACTCCACGCCCGATCTGGGACTCGTCTGCGCGTCGCTGCTGTCTGGCTACCAGAGTTCAACACCATCCCGCCCTCCTCTGCCGTGTGCAGTGCACACCTGGCCGCGCTGCAAGTCCTCCACCCTTTTGCGCCATCATCCACGGTGTAGTCCACACGGCCGGAGTATGTTGCAGCCCACATCTATAGCGGGGGCAGCTCGCGGCCCGTCGACGTGCAGTTTTGGCGGCAGTTGTTTGCAGGACTGTTTCTGCTGTTTTGCAGAGCTTGGATTTTTTTCTGGACCCCCTTTCATTTGAGTGCAGCTCACGTTGTCCGCGTCCGCGGTGAACCTCATTTTAGAAAAAGGAAAAAGGCAACTTGATGAAAATCGCTGCAGTTCATTGTGGGGCGTGTGGTTATTCTGTCTGTATAAAAACAACTATGGACGAGGTTCACTTTTTATTCTTTGCAGGCCGCAATTATCCAAATGGGAGGAAGATCATGAGGGTGTTAGTAGAAAAGGAAGTGCACTCGATTAACACTAGCGGTCCAGTTGTTTGTGGTTCGCTCGCTATGTAAAAAGTGCAGTTTATTTGTAATGATGCTTCTGGTTTGTTCGATATGTAATAGAAATTTTAGGCACATGCAGTACACTACATTCATCCCACGCAGCTCAGAACAAACACACACAAAAACAGTGGGAAAAAGTGCAGCCCCTTGGTGGTTCAATTTGTAAAAAAAGAGAAAGAAATCCCCACGGGAGGTTCACTTCTTTCTCTGATGCAATTTGTTTTGTTTATGGGACGATTGGAAAAAGTAATTCACTCCAATTTCAGTAGCAACTCATAACCCTATGTATGAATTGCAATTTGTTTCGTGTGTTTTAAAAAATTAGTTGATTACATCAACACATGCAGTGCATTTGGTCCTCGGATGTGGTTCACTTTTGAGAGTGATGATGTTCACTTGCACAAAGCGTGAAAGTGTGAAAAAAATTAGCGAAACAAAAACTACTAATGTTGTTCACTTCCATGTATGTCGAGGTTCATTTGCACTCGTCTCTGCGGTCCACTCTCGTCAATATTTTTTTTAAAGGAATCAAAAACTCGTTCGAGAAAATTTACGTCCAACAAAAAGATCATGAAGTTCGCTTGACTGTCTGGTGCAGTGCGGCTTTCCGTCCGAAGCAGTGCGTTCTTTTGTCGTTCATAAAAAAATGACAACAAAAACTCACAAAAGCTCATCGGAGAAAATTTACGCCCGACAAGAAAATCATGAAGTTCGCTTGACTCTCCGATGCAGTGCGGTTTTCTGTTCGAAGCAGTGCGTTCTTCTGTATTTCATCAAAAATGATAACAAAAACTCACAAAAATCTCATCTGAGAAAATTTACGACCGACAAGACAAATTATGAAGTTCACTTGACTGTCTGATTCAGTGCGGCTTTTCGTCCGAAGCAGTGCGTTCTTTTGTCATTCATAAAAAATGACAACAAAAAAGCTCACAAAAAAGCTCACCTGAGAAGATTTACGCCCGATATGACAAATCATGAAGTTCGCTTGACAGTTTGATGCATTGCGGTTCTCTGACCGAAGCAGTGCGTTCTTCTGTCTGATGCAGTACACACGTCGGTTTTGGTGTCTCAAAAAACAGAGTATCCGCATTTTAGTAATTTTAAAACTGCTCTTAAACGTAAGGAATTAGAGAGCTTCTTCTATATGAAAAAGTTGCGCCTCGTCAATATCTTTCTGATGATGTATCATTTGCATCATTCCGCCGAGCGGTTTGAAAAAATATATGAAAAAATGGCCGCTGCCACTCGTTGTTCACCGTACAATTTTCAAAATTAACTTAAAACCGTAAGGAATCTCAAAAACGTTTCAACATATGAAAGTTGCGCCTCGTCCATAGCTTTCCAACGGCGTATCACACTCCTCATTTCGACAAACGGTTAAAAAACTAGAGCGAAAACAATACCGATTTTGTTTTTTGAAAAACAGAGTTCCGCGATTTAGTAAATTTGAAACTGTTCTTAAACCGTAACAAATTAGAGAAAATAATAGATATGAAAAGATGCGCCTCGATGATATCTTTTCAACGATGTATCATTTGCATCATTCCGATGAGCGGTTTAGAAAAAAAGCGTGAAAAACGCTCGCTGCCACACGTCGTACGCTGCACCATTTTCAAACCTGCTCTTAAACCGTGAAGAATCTTGAAAAGTGTTCAACATGGCAAAGTAGCGCCTAATTCATAGCTTTTCAATGGTATATTACATGCCTTGTTCCGATAAACGGTTAAAAAACTAGAGCAGAAAAGGTACCGAAAAAACAGAGCATGCAGTTTTTTTGCGACGAGAAGTTCACTCGCGTGAGTACTGCAGTACACTTGGTTCAAACAATGACGTGCACTTGCATTGAGCGTGCAGTGTGGAAGTGTTATCAGAATAGTTATTCTGCTAATATTAGCAGAATAGACCGACTATATATATATATATAATATATATATGGACCATTCTGCTACTAGTAACAGAATAATATTCTGTTACCCCCCGGCCCTATAAGGGCGCGACGCACAGACCACGGTAGAAACTCCACGACCCGCCCCCAACCTACCCGCCTCCTACCGCCGGAGGCAGCCGTCGCGGGTGAGCGAGCGACGGCGGCAGCCAGAGCGAGGGAGCCCGCGGCGCCGTGACTGGCCGGCGACGGATCCGTCGCCTCCTGCCTCCCTCCGTCGCCGCGGCTGCTTCTCCCCGGCAGGGATCCGCCGCCTCCTGCCTCCCTCCATCGCCGTGGCTGCTTCTCCCCGGCAGGGATCCGCCCCCTCCTGCCTCCCTCCGTCGCCGCGTCTACTTCTCCGTGGCAGGGATCCGCCGCCTCCTGCCTCCCTCGGTCGCCGCGGCTGCTTCTCCGCGGCAGGGATCCGCTGCCTCCCTGGACCTCTTTGCCGGACGTCCATGACAAGCAGGAGCTGCATCAATGGCGACGCGTCCCAAGAACATCCCAGTACGTCGCCCACAAGAGGAAGAAGAAGAAGACAGGTTCAATAACATGCCACTGTAGGTAATGTCTAGTTCCACGTTTTTGTCAGTCAATCAGTTCATCAGTACATGCTGCGTAGTTGCGTCAGTTCAAACTAGTGAAAGAATGTTGTTTAAAAAATATACACTTGTTACACAGTAAGTTCAATGATACATAAAGTAGGAGTACTTCTAGTGTAGCTGCATAAGTTATAGATGAAAAAAGAGAAGTCATGCATCAGTTATATATATATATATATATATATATATATATATATATATATATATATATATATATATATATATATATATGCATATCCATACATATCTGAAGTTCAATGTTCAATTTGCAAGTAGTCCACCAACTGTTTATGAATCAATTATGGGGGAAAAGATAAAAAAATCCCCTATAACAGATGAAGTTCAATGTTCAGTTTAGAAGCAGTGCTGAAAATAAGTACATCAGTACATTAGTACTGAACATGTACATTCATCAGTTTAGAGATAAAAGTTTAATAACGGCCAGCGATGCAAGTTCAACATGTACATTGCTTCAGTGCATGACATGTTACCCATATCATGTATACAACAAAAATGCAGAAAAGATTAATCCCAAAACTGTTGAATGTCATTGCAGAAACATGTAAGGCGGCACACGCGGTGAGGGGTTGATGAGCCAAGCAGATATGGGCCACCGCCTGGTTGGGTAACACCAGAAATAGCACCTGGATACTTCAACAATACAGGCAGATTTCAAGCTACACCTGAATCATCAGAAGCGCAGACAAGTTCTTCTATGCAGCAAAAACACCAATATCTGGGAATACAAGCTTTGCCACTGCTGGGTTGCAACAAGGCCAACAATTTCCCCAACAACAAATGTTTTCATTCCCTAGCGCATGCAGAAAGGCAAGGACACACAGGCTTCCACCAGTCGCTCCATCAACATCAATCATCCGTGCTGCAAAAGTTGTTGCAACAGGAAGACCAAGCCAAAGAAACAGACATTTTGGCCACTCTAGCAGGGTCCAAAGTACAAGATATGAGCCGTATAGACAGGAGCAACCTCCCAACGAATCTGAGGGGAGACGGCCGTACAATGAGAGACGGGGAGCTTCGTCAACATTGCTCCCTCCAAGAGATGCATTGCTGCATGTGCCAAGGGTGACACCACCCGCGCCTATACACCAGGGTGAACAGCAAACACCGGAGGCAACACAGAGCTACACACATGTAAGTATCAATTTAACATTCCATACCATGGTACTGTGGCAACCCCACATAACATTAAAATAACTGTGTTTTTGTTTTGCTCACTGTTGCGTGCAACCACCTAACATCGAAGCTTACGTTTTGCCAAGGCTAGAGATGCGCTTTGAAACTTTCAAAGAAGCAAAGGACTTCTACATCGTCTATGCAAAGCACGCAGGTTTTGCTGTCAGGGAAGGCTCCAAGGTTAACTCCAGAGTCTACCTTTATTGCACATGCTATGGAGTCTATGAATCGAAGGTGTCAGGAGCAAAAAGACAGCGGAACAAGACGACAACCAGGACTAACTACGGGGCTAAAATGAGGCTGAAGAGGGAAAAGGATGGAACACTTGTCGTAAGAGAGATAGTATGGGAACACAACCACAGGCTACAACTCTCCCCCCAAATGCTTGTCTTCTTGCACTCCCACAAAAACTTTGACAAAACAATTCTGAGTACGTCAAGTACCTGCAGCTCTAAGGCGTTGAACACGCGCAAATCATGAGCATACTGGGCGGCGATGAGTCCGGTAGCTACTTCCTCGAAATGAATGCCAGAGACCTAATTAACCTGTAAGTACAAACTTGTTATCCCCCCATAAACCCCCTCCATCTTTTTTCCTCTGTCAGTACAAACATATTATGCAACACATGACCTGACGCTAGTTCAACATGCATTTCTAAATGACTGTTCGCTTTTAATATGCAGCAAAGCAAAGCATTCAAGGATGGATGATGTGGATGATGTCCTAAAGACTGTCAACTTATTTAGGGAGATGAAAATTATAAACAAGGAATTCTTCTGTGACATGGAACTTGATGAGTCCGACAGAGTTAAGAACATATTCTGGGCGAACGCAAGCTGCCGAGGGGCGTATCAGGACTTTGGTGACTGCGTAATGTTTGACACCACATATAAGACCAACAAGTACCATATGCCTCTTGGGGTGTGTTGGGGATATTACTACTAGGCGTAAACCGGCCTAACTGGGCCGGGTTAACTTCGTTAGTAGTTGAGTATATTAAAGCCCATGAAGGCAAAAGAGGGCTCAAAGCACATAGTCAGTTTAGAGCTTGTAGCCATAAACCGGCATTGGTATGTAAACTTGTATTGTAAGTTAGGAATAAGGAGAGACCAAACCGGACAAGTATATGAGCCGGTGTTGGGACTCTGTGAACCGACGAGCGTCACCCGTGTATATAGGGGGACGACCCGGCGGCGGTTCTAGGACAACAGACAACAACTCGAGACTTAGGCGAAGCTTGTTTGCTCCCTAGTCATCGAAACCCCATCAATTCCATCACAACTAGACATAGGCTTTTACCTTCATCGAAGGGGCCGAACTAGTATAAACTCTCTTGCGTCCCTGTGTCCCCTTTAACCCCTTCAAGCTAACCTGTCGCGATGGCTCCACGACTAAGTCCTTTCATGAGGACATCTGTCGTGACAAAACCACGACAGTTGGCGCCCACCATGGGGTTATCACATGATGGTTTCAAGTTCTTGGAGGGCAACTTCGAAGGACTCAAGGGCTACGCTGTGGGCCAGATGACCAAGAGTCGTTGTGGCAAGCTTTACATCGACGATGGAGGCTGGGGCCCCAAGGCCGGCTCGATTGAATACGGGTACCGGGTCCCCTTTGGTGGCATACACATATTCATTGGCAAGATCGGTGAACCGGGCCCTGAGCCGGACTTCAGCACCGACCTCGTCGAAACGGCTCAGCGTGCGCGATCTGCCCAGGTTAAACCGGTCGTGAAGCGTGCCTTTGTGGGAGTCATCCATGGAGGAAGCTATGAGGATGGATCAGAATCTGGCGGCGAGACCATCATTTATTCCGGCGACGAGTCATCAACTGGAGAAACCGAATCTTTATACGAGCTACAAGACGGCCGGATTGGGGGCTGTTCCGTTGGCGACAGTATTCCGGACCCCTCTGATCTGCCCAACCGAGTTGGAATATTCATGGCCGGTACACAAGCAGCGCTTCACTCTTCGACCGCAGCAGCAATGATCTCCGGGTCAGTAGCGGCGACGGCTGCCGGGGCAGGAGGCCCTGTGCGCCCGCCGGCTCAAGTTTTGTCTGATATGTTTGATGCGTTGGCTACGCTTATGGCAGAGGCTAACCCGACGGATCAGGACGCCCACAACACAGAAATTGTAAAGGTGAGGGAACAGATCACTCAGGCCAAGGCCGACCAAGCAGCTGAAGATGCCAGGATGACTGCAGAGCGGGCCGCTTTGGACGCGCAGGCCTACAGGCTTATGCTGGATCAGAGCACGCCGCATGAAGTCATGAAGAGGAAATACCGATCTCGTCTGCCTCTGGTTTTTGAAGCCAGAGATCTCTTTAACACCACAGGAGCGGAAGCACCAGGGACAGGCGTGCCGGTTCAGCCTCGTTTGATGGATCCTCCTCGTCAGAACGCTATTGTACCTCAGGCTGTCCCGACACCTCCAGGTCACTACTCCAACCCGATGGACAACCTTGTTGCTGCTGCTGCACGACTGGAGGCCATCCCAAATGAAGGTGATTCGCCGCAGGCGGTGGAAACGCGCCGGGTTAAGGAGCTTCTTCGGACAGCTTTGATCCAACAGGAAGCATACTCGTACAGCCGTGACCGGATCCACTCCACCCCTCGTCCAAGCCGGAGCTATAGCAGGCGTATGGATGAACCGGCCGTATCAAGCAATGCACGCAATCGTGAAGCACCCCGTGGTAACAACCCGACAGGTGGTGTTGGTGATGCTCAGGAAGTGGTGGACCGGGCCCGAGCGCGTAGGGAGGCCGAGTTAGCAGTGCAGTATCAGGCTCGTTAGCTTACGCCGGTTCGTCCAACTACCTCGGTCGAGCCTGGCGTTACTTCTAGTTCTTTGGGGGTGCCTTGTCTTGTCCCCGCTTTACGCAATGTGTGCCTGCCCAAGGATTTCAAAGGCCCACGCAAGGTGTCGAATTACACTGCTGATCAGCCTCCAGAGACATGGGTGGAGAGCTATGAGATGGCTATGGAGATGCTTGATGTGGATGATGCGGCGTGTGCAAAGTACTTCACCATGATGCTGGAGGGGACGGCCCGCACTTGGTTAAAAAGTTTACCGGCCAACTCTATCAGTTCATGGGCCCAATTGCGAGCCCGGTTTATCCAGAATTTCTAGGATACATGTAAACAGCCTATGTCGATAGTGGACTTGGCAGCCTGTGTCTAGGAGGAAGGAGAATCGATGACCCGTTGGGTGCGCCGGGTCTCGCAAATTTTGCATTCATCGGACCGCATCAACGCCGATACCGCGGTTATAACCTTGGAAGGCAACTGCCGGTTTGGGCCTCTAAAGTTGAAATTAGGACGGATGAAGCGCCATTGCAACGATATGGGGACCCTCATGGCTGCGTTAGTGAAGTATGCTGATTCCGATAGTACCAAGGATCCCGAGTCTGATGACAACAAGACAGGGAAGGGAAAGAAGAACAACAACTCCAAAGGGCAGCAGCATAACCCGGCAGGTCATGGAGACGGAGGCAAGCGTAAAGTGGATAGCAGTATGGACTTTGTGGCTAATACCAACACGAAGGACAAGGGCCAGCGACGCAAGGGTAAACCGCTGAATCGCAGTGGAGCGCCTAATCCTAACCCGGACCGCCTGACTTATCTGTTAAACCAGCCCTGTCCAAAGCACGGGACGAAGGAGATGCTAGCCAACCACCTTTGGAAGGATTGCTACATTATGCAGGAGTTCAAGAATTCTAATGCTTTCCGGTATGATCACGGATCAGGTGGTGGCTCAGGATCTGGGCCAGGTTATGGTGGAGGAAATTCCGGTTCAGGCTTTAATGGTAATCAGGACGGACATAACAATCAAAGTAACCAGAATAGCCAGGGTGGTTACAACCAGCAGCAGCAGCAGTCGGGTTATCAGAGCAACCCGAAGCAGTTGAATAGTGGGCAATACCATGTCTTCACCACTAGCTTGGATAAGCGAGACCGGAAAGTTCATAAGCGGGCAGTAAACTCTGTTGAACTGGCCGTGCCCCGTTATTTGCGTTGGTCGGAACAGCCAATCATATGGAGCAGAGAGGATCACCCTCCCCGGGTTGACAATCCGGGCCAGCTAGCATTGGTGGTGGCACCTCAGGTGGGGGGTTATAAGTTCACCAAGGTGCTCATGGACGGAGGGAGCAGCATTAACATCCCGTACTATGGGACCTTCCGCCGTATGGGATTAGCAGATAAAAATCTTAAACTGTCCAATACGGTATTCCATGGTGTGGTACCTGGTAAGTCAGCATATCCTGTTGGCAAGATAGCTCTGGAAGTGGCCTTTGGAGATGATCATGATTCCAGGTCAGAGACACTGACTTTTGAGGTAGTAAAAATCCAGAGTCCATATCACGCCCTGTTTGGGCGGCTGGCTTACGCCAAATTTATGGCACGACCCTGTTATGTGTATTTGCAGCTCAAGATGCCGGGTCACAAGGGAACAATAACGGTTCACGGAAGCCGCAAAATTGCTTTGGAGTGTGAAGAAGGTGATGCGGCTTATGCAGAGTCGGTTTGTGCCACGGAGGAGCTGAAATATTACAAGGTCAATGTTGATCCGGCAGGCATGACTCCATTGAAGAAGCCAACTACGGAGCATGATCCGGCCATGAAGTTCAAATCGCCAGCTGAGACTAAGCTGGTTGACTTCGTACCTGGCGATCCATCCAAGCAGTTCAACATCAGTGCCAACTTGGATCCGAAATAGGAAAGCGCGCTCATCGAGTTCATCCGTGATAATCGGGATGTTTTTGCATGGAAACCTTCTGACATGCCAGGTGTATCGAGGCAACTCGCTGAGCACACTCTTAATGTGGATCCTAAGTACAAACCGGTGAAACAGTTCCTATGCCGGTTCAATGAAGAAAGACGCAAAGCTATTGGAGAAGAGGTGGCCAGGCTCTTAGCGGCTGGCTTTATTGTTGAAGTCTTCCATCCTGAATGGCTGGCTAATACGGTGCTGGTCCTTAAGAAAAACGGCACCTGGCGCATGTGTTGGATTACACAGATCTTAACAAGGCTTGTCGAGCAGATCCTTTTGCCCTCCCCCGTATTGATCAAATTATTGATGCTATGGCGGGTTGCGAGCATTTGAGTTTTCTGGATGCATATTCTGGTTATCATCAGATCAAGATGGCAGTTAAGGACCAGGAGAAGACAGCGTTCATAACTCCCTTTGGAGCCTTCTGCTATGTGTCGATGCCCTTTGGGCTCAAGAGTGCCCAAGCAACTTATCAACGGTGTGTACAGAATTGCCTTCATAAACAGATTGGCCGTAATGTACATGCCTATGTGGATGATATTGTAGTTAAGTCAAGGGAGAAGGAGACTCTGGTTGATGATTTAAAGGAAACCTTTGATAACCTGCGGACGTACAAGATGATGCTCAACCCGGCCAAGTGTCTTTTTGGTGTACCGGCAGGCAAGTTATTGGGTTTTCTGGTATCCAACAGGGGAATTGAGGCTAATCCGGAGAAGATCACAGCTATCACCTCCCTGGCTAAACCGAAGTGTATCAATGACGTTCAACGCTTGGCAGGCCGGATTGCCGCGTTGAGCCGATTTATCAGCCGCCTTGGGGAGAAGGCGATCCCTTTGTATCAGATGTTGAAGAAGACTGATCAATTCGTCTGGAGTTATGCTGCTGATAAAGCGTTTGAGGATTTAAAGCGGCAGTTAGCCAATCCGCCTGTTCTCGCCGCTCCAATTAACAAGGAGCCGTTGCTACTATATGTCGCAGCTAATGCTCGTGCAGTCAGCGTGCCTATTGTGGTGGAGCGCAAGGAGGCAGGCAAGGAATATCTGGTTCAGCATCCGGTTTACTATATCAGCGAGGTACTTATTGAGTCTAAGCAAAGGTACCCGCATTGGCAGAAGCTGGTATGTGGAGTTTTCATGGAAAGCCGGAAGCTCAAGCAATACTTCCAAGGTCATCCCATCACAGTGGTCAGCTCTGCTCCCTTGGGAGATATAATCCAGAACAGGGAAGCAATTGGCCGGATTGCCAAGTGGGCTACAGAGCTTGGACTGCATGGATTGAAATACGTGCCACGGACGGCGGTCAAGTCTCAAGCACTTGTGGATTTCATCAATGATTGGACAGAACTGCAAGCGCCTGAAGAGAAGCCAGATCACACATATTGGACTATCCATTTTGATGGGTCCATGCAATTGGAGGGCTCGGGGGCTGGAGTCGTATTAACTTCCCCATGAGGTGATAAGTTTTGTTACGTTCTCCGCTTAATGTTCCCTTGTACTAACAATGCAGCTGAGTATGAAGCCTTACTCCACGGTCTCCGAATGGCTAAGGAGATGAATCTAAGCCAAGTTAAGTGCTTCGGTGACTCGGACCTCGTGGCTCAGCAGGTGTCTGGCACTTGGGATTCCAAGGACCCACTCATGGCAGCATATCGTTGTGAGGTGGATGTTGTTGCAGGTCACTTCGAAGGTTATCAGGTGGACCATGTGGACCGCTGGAAGAATGAAGCGGTAGATGCTTTAAGCCGGTTGGGCTCTCAACGCAAACCGGTCCCGCCTAATGTTTTCTTGGATGTGCTGCATAACCCATCGGTCAAGCTCCCTGGTGAAGAGGATTTGGCTGTTCCTGATCCGAAGGCTCAATTGGTGGCAGCTCTTCATATCATTCCGTATTGGACGATTCCTTATCTTGCTTACTTGAACCGGGGCGAGTTACTAGAGGATGAGATTCTGGCGCGGCAGATAATCCGGCGATCCAAATCCATGACTATTGTCAATGGCGAGTTGCATCATTGCAGTGTGTCAGGGGCGTTTCAACGCTGTGTGTCTCCTGAGGAAGGCTGTGAAATTCTACGGGAGATCCATGAAGGAGATTTTGGTCACCACGCCAGTTCAAGATCTTTGGTGGCTAAAGCGTTTCGCCACGGCTTCTATTGGTTGACTGCTCATGCTGATGCGGAAGATCTGGTCAGACGATGTGACGGTTGCCAAAAGTTCTCAAGACGTGCTCATGTGCCGGCTCAAGAATTGAGGATGATTCCAATCACTTGGCCGTGCGCGACTTGGGGGCTGGATATGGTTGGGCCTTTCAAAAGGTCCAAGGACAAGAAAACCCACCTTTTGGTGGCGGTTGACAAGTTTACAATGTGGGTGGTGGCAGAGCCCGTTAGCATGTGTGATGCGGCCACGACGGTTCAATTCATCAAAAAGGTGATTTTCTGGTTTGGCTTTCCACACAGCATTATCACTGATAATGGTACCAACTTGTCCAAAGGTGCTATGAAGGAGTTCTGTCAACGTGAGCACATCCGGCTTGACGTTTCATCAGTGGCTCACCCACAGTCCAATGGTCAAGCAGAGAGGGCTAATCAAGAGATCTTGAGAGGCATCAAGCCTCGGCTTATGCTCCCTTTGCAATGAACGCCGGGTTGTTGGGTTGAAGAGTTACCATCTGTATTATGGAGCATTAACACCACACCCAACAGATCGACAGGATACATGCCGTTCTTCATGGTCTACCGAGCAGAGGCGGTTCTCCCCAGTGATATCCGTCATGATTCACCTCATGTAGCGGCTTATGTTGAAGCGGACAATGAGGCAGCACGGCAAGATGCTTTGGACCTGTTGGACGAAGAGCGTGACATAGCAGCTGCCCGCTCGGCGATTTACCAACAGGATCTTCGTCGTTATCACAGTCGCCGAGTCAAAACCAGAACCTTTCAAGAAGGAGATTTGGTGCTCCGGCTCATCCAAGTCCAGATTGATATGCACAAGTTATCCCCACCTTGGGAGGGACCTTTCGTGGTCAGCAAGAATTTGCACAACGGGTCATACTATCTGATTGATATTCGAGAGCATAAAGACTCACGTACGTCAGAGGAGGAGACCAACAGGCCGTGGAACATAGCTCATCTTCGGCCTTACTATACCTAAGCCATTGGCTCTACTTATGTACATATTATGACAATGTATATATTATGATCAATACAATAAACCGGAGCCTCAGCTAAAGCGGGGTCTCTGTTCTTTTTACATCATGTGTGGTTACACAGAGTTTTTTCTATCTTAAAGCGGCCTCCGGTTTACCCCTTGAGTTAGCTTTTCAAAGCTTCATGTTATATCACTTGGGGGCTTGGTCGTGTCCGAACCAATGCAACACCTTTTGATAGCGAAAGCCACAAGATCACTTGGGGACTTGGTCACATCTAAACCAGTCACGCCTCTTGATCGGCCTAAGGCCACAAAATCACTTGGGGGCTTTGGTCGAACCCGAACCATCGCTGCGCCTCTTGATCGGCATAATGCCAATGCATCATTTGGGGACACTACAAGAAATATGTCAACTTATGACCTTCTGTCAGTGACCCTCGAAGAATTGGTCATAAATTTATGACCATTTTAGACCAATTGGTCAAAAGCTGTTCAGGGGGCTTCAAACCCTAAACCATTGCGACCATTTTGGTTAGAAAGGTCGTAATTTCCTTACACGAAATGGTCACAAAGCAAACAGTGCTAGTCCGGTGCCTTATTTCTAGTTGTTAATGACAAATATATATGGTCATAGCCTTGTAGATTGTGGTGGGTTGTGATGACTAGGCGCCATCTCATCAGTTTTGCCTATGTGTCATGTCCATGTGGCAGTTTTTGCCCTAGGTTGTGAAGCAACCTATATTTCTATCATTCCCAAAATTCCCAAAAAAATCTCATAAATTCTTTGGGTCATATCTTCATCAAATATGTAAAAATCCTTCCTTGCCTAGTTCAAAACTAATTCAACAATATTCATTTTCCTATTATGTTCACAACAACACTTTATGAAGGAAGTGCTATTTATATATTCTTGATTGCCCTACGAATTTTTGGGCACTCTTTCCTATCCAAATCATTACTTCATGACAAAATTCAGCTCCATTTGCCTAGCAAATCTTCCTCGGCAAATTTCCAAAGTTTTTGTCCACCTAGAAGCATTGTGAAGGAAGTACCTTTTTTATATCTCTAAATGACATGAAATTTATACAGTTTCTTCATATGCCCAAATTATCACCCTCCTCCAAATTGCAGCTCAGTCAAATCATCTATGTGAGCCCAGGTTCAATTTATATTTTATGGCCAAATTGGCACATTGCAAATCAAGTTTTATATAGACCCCTCCTATTACCCTCAAACTTTTCGGGCACTCTTCCATACCCAAATCATTGCCACATGATAATATTCAGCTCAATTTTCCTAGTAAATCTTTCTCGGGAAATTTTCAAAGTTTCTACCTCGAGAGAAGCTTTGTGAAGTAAGTACTAGCTAGGCTTACCCAAATGATCTGAAAATTTACCAGAGCATGACCATACCTAAGTAACTTACCTACACAAATTTTGAGCTCATTTCATTCATCCAATCTCTCTCACTAGTTTTCCCAAGTTTCTGTCCATAGAAGAGCATTCTGAAGGAAGTACTACTTTCGCATGTCCAAATGGTATCAATTTTCTACAATGCTTTCCTATGCCCAAATAACCATCCTCCACAAAATTTCAGCTCACTCCATTCATTATTTTGAGCCCAGCTTCAACATTCATATTTGTGTCCAGCGTGGTACTTTGCAAAGCAAGTACCACCTAGGATCCTCCTTTTGAGCTAAAAATTTGTGAAGACATTCTCCTTAGTAGATGATCATCCTCAGCCAAAACTCCCGCCCATTGGCCATGTGCATTTCCCGTACCGCTAATCAAACACTTGGCTGCTAATTCATGTTTGAGCATCGATCGGTCTCCCCGTGAGAATCTTATATTGTAATTTTCTTCCTAGCACCAACCTGGGGAGTGCCCAACCCACTAGACATGCCTAGGCCGCCCAAAACACATGGCAACATTACGGTCATGCGGTGAGCACGCGACGGGCATGCGAGTTTACGCGCTCTAGAGTTGGGGCCCTCGGCCACCGCCCAAACCTCGACGTATCACCAACAAACCATGTATTTATGATTAAATAGGTCCTAATGTAACTATAAATGATTTTTGGAAAAAATAAATAGCAAACTATGAGGCAGCTGCAGTTCAAATTTGACCCGCTTCCAGCTGAATCGGCGGAAATTTGTCTTTTTCATGAGAGGTGGATCAAAACTTTTTACACCCAACCATTTTGTCAACTGTGCATTAAATATGTCCTAGTATTTTATAAAACTGATTTGGTCCAATTTTGCAACAATTATTTGGTAGTTCCTTCACAAAAAACCTCCTTTCGGGCACTCGAAAAATGGAAAATGGTTTTTTCGTCCAACGAAAATGAAAACTTCCTTGGGAAACATTGTTTGCCATTCCAATATGCACCCTTGTGCACAATATGAGATCATTTGAACAAACTATGCCATGGATGTGGCCATAAGATTGATCATTTGGCTTGAAAGCCATTGATCTCCACACGTGATAGTTCGTTTCTGAGAACACTTTTTTAAAATAATTGCCGTATTACAAGTTTATTATTTTTCCTAGGAACTTGGCCACATATAATGACACAATGCGAAGGTTTCCCAATTTTTTATTTTTTTTGAATTTTTTGTGCCCATTTCAAAATGCGGTCAAAACGGCGGGAATGACCGTTCCTAGCTAGTGGTTGAATCTTGGAATTTTTTTGGTGTTTCTATGATTAAATAGATACTTATGTACCTAGAAATGATTTTTGAAAAAAATAAAGAGCAAACTACAAGGTAGCTACAGTTCAAATTTGACCCGCTTCCAACTGAATCGGCGGAAATTTGTCTTTTTCACGAGAGGTGGATCAAAACTTTTTACACCAAACCATTTTGTCAATTGTGCATTAAATATGGCCTAGTATTTTATAAAAATGATTTGTTCCAATTTTGCAACAATTATTTCGTAGTTCCTTCACCAAAAACCTCCTTTCGGGCACTCGAAAAATGGAAAATGGTTTTTTCGTCCAACGAAAATGAAAACTTCCTTAGGCAACATTGTTTGCCATTCCAATATGCAACCTTGTGCACAATATGAGATCATTTGAACAAACTATGCCATGGACGTGGCCATAAGATTGATCATTTGGCTTGAAAGCATTGATCTCCACACGTGATAGCTCGTTTCTGAGAACACTTTTTTAAAATAATTGCCGTATTACAAGTTTATTATTTTTCCTAGGAACTTGGCCACATATAATGACACAATGTGAAGGTTTCCCAATTTTTTGATTTTTTTGAATTTTTTATGCCCGTTTCAAAATGCGGTCAAAACGGCGGGAATGACCGTTCCTAGCTAGTGGTTGAATCTTGGAATTTTTTTGGTGTTTCTATGATTAAATAGATACTTATGTACCTAGAAATGATTTTTGAAAAAAATAAAGAGCAAACTACAAGGTAGCTATAGTTCAAATTTGACCCGCTTCCAACTGAATCGGCGGAAATTTGTCTTTTTCACGAGAGGTGGATCAAAACTTTTTACACCCAACCATTTTGTCAATTGTGCATTAAATACGGCCTAGTATTTTAGAAAAATGATTTGGTCCAATTTTGCAACAATTATTTGGTAGTTCCTTCACAAAAAAACCTCCTTTCGGGCACTCGAAAAATGGAAAATGGTTTTTTCGTCCAACGAAAATGAAAACTTCGTTGGGCAACATTGTTTGACATTCCAATATGCACCCTTGTGCACAATATGAGATCATTTGAACAAACTATGCCATGGATGTGGCCATAAGATTGATCATTTGGCTTGAAAGCAATTGATCTCCACACGTGATAGCTCGTTTCTGAGAACACTTTTTTAAAATAATTGCCGTATTACAAGTTTATTATTTTTCCTAGGAACTTGGCCACATATAATGACACAATGCGAAGGTTTCCCAATTTTTTAATTTTTTTTTAATTTTTTATGCCCGTTTCAAAATGCGGTCAAAACGGCGGGAACGACCGTGCCTAGATAGTGGTTGAATCATGGAATTTTTTTGGTGTTTCTATGATTAAATAGATACTTATGTACCTAGAAATGATTTTTGAAAAAAATAAAGAGAAAACTACAAGGTAGCTACAGTTCAAATTTGACCCGCTTCCCACTGAATCGGCGGAAATTTGTCTTTTTCATGAGAGGTGGATCAAAATTTTTGACACCCAACCATTTTGTCAATTGTGCATTAAATATGGCCTAGTATTTTAGAAAAATGATTTGGTCCAATTTTGCAACAATTATTTGGTAGTTCCATCACAAAAAAACCTCCTTTCGGGCACTCGAAAAATGGAAAATGGTTTTTTCGTCCAACGAAAATGAAAACTTCCTTGGGAAACATTGTTTGCCATTCCAATATGCACCCTTGTGCACAATATGAGATCATTTGAATGAACTATGCCATGGATGTGGCCATAAGATTGATCATTTGGCTTGGAAGCCATTGATCTCCACACGTGATAGCTCGTTTCTGAGAACACCTTTTTAAAATAATTGCCGTATTACAAGTTTATTATTTTTCCTAGGAACTTGGCCACATATAATGACACAATGTGAAGGTTTCCCAATTTTTTGATTTTTTTGAATTTTTTATGCCCGTTTCAAAATGCGGTCAAAACAGCGGGAATGACCGTTCCTAGCTAGTGGTTGAATCTTGGAATTTTATTGGTGTTTCTATGATTAAATAGATACTTATGTACCTAGAAATGATTTTTGCAAAAAATAAAGAGCAAACTACAAGGTAGCTACAGTTCAAATTTGACCCGCTTCCAACTGAATCGGCGGAAATTTGTCTTTTTCACGAGAGGTGGATCAAAACTTTTTACACCAAACCATTTTGTCAATTGTGCATTAAATATGGCCTAGTATTATATAAAAATGATTTGGTCCAATTTTGCAACAATTATTTGGTAGTTCCTTCACAAAAAACCTCCTTTCGGGCACTCGAAAAATGGAAAATGGTTTTTTCGTCCAACGAAAATGAAAACTTCCTTCTGCAACATTGTTTGCCATTCCAATATGCACCCTTGTGCACAATATGAGATCATTTGAACAAACTATGCCATGGATGTGGCCATAAGATTGATCATTTGGCTTGAAAGCCATTGATGTCCACACGTGATAGCTCGTTTCTGATAACACTTTTTTAAAATAATTGCTGTATTACAAGTTTATTATTTTTCCTAGGAACTTGGCCACATATAATGACACAATGCGAAGGTTTCCCAATTTTTTGATTTTTTTTGAATTTTTTATGCCCGTTTCAAAAGGCGGTCAAAACGGCGGGAATGACCGTTCCTACCTAGTGGTTGAATCTTGGAATTTTTTTGGTGTTTCTATGATTAAATAGATACTTATGTACCTAGAAATGATTTTTGAAAAAAATAAAGAGCAAACTACAAGGTAACATCAGTTCAAATTTGACCCGCTTCCAACTGAATCGGCGGAAATTTGTCTTTTTCACGAGAGGTGGATCAAAACTTTTTACACCCAACCATTTTGTCAATTGTGCATTAAATATGGCCTAGTATTTTATAAAAATGATTTGGTCCAATTTTGCAACAATTATTTGGTAGTTCCTTCACAAAAAAACCTCCTTTCGGGCACTCGAAAAATGGAAAATGGTTTTTTCGTCCAACGAAAATGAAAACTTCCTTGGGCAACATTGTTTCCCATTCCAATATGCACCCTTGTGCACAATATGAGATCATTTGAACAAACTATGCCATGGATGTGGCCATAAGATTGATCATTTGGCTTGAAAGCCATTGATCTCCACACGTGATAGCTCGTTTCTGAGAACACCTTTTTAAAATAATTGTCGTATTACAAGTTTATTATTTTTCCTAGGAACTTGGCCACATATAATGACACAATGCGAAGTGTCGGTGTACTAGAGTAGGGGTACCCTTAGTACCCCGAACTTGTGCACGGGCAGTCGCAGCATCCCCGCGGCAAGGCTTGCCGGGTGACTGCCAAGACCCTCCGCGGCTACTTTGAAGACCATTTAAGAACAAAGTACTCAAGACAATACCCCG
Organism: Triticum dicoccoides; assembly: GCF_002162155.2. Lineage (NCBI taxonomy): Eukaryota > Viridiplantae > Streptophyta > Magnoliopsida > Poales > Poaceae > Triticum > Triticum dicoccoides. The sequence continues at coordinate 633,725,057 of NC_041388.1, read as the reverse complement.
GCAAGAGGAGCTTGCCGGGAAGAAGACAAGACCCCGACAAGAGGAGCTTGCCGGGAAGGCTATCAGAAGCGTCCCAAGGCCCCGGCAAGGGGAGCTTGCCGGGAAGGCCAACCAAGGCGCACCAAGAAAACTTGCCGCGACGCACCACGCGCCCCGGCAAGGCCCGGTGAGCGACAAGCTCCCGGACACGGCGAGACAACGACCGCGGCAAAGAGCTTGCTGCGGGAAGCCCCCACTTCGTGCCCACGCTCCAGCACACCCACCACGTGTCGCTCTGGGACCCTCCTAAGCACACGTGGCAGGAGGCCGTGCAGCTAGGGGTGCGCGGTGGCGAGCAGGCGCTGACAAGATAACCACCGTGGCTAACGGTAGCGTCCCTAGCAAGCCTCTTTCGGTACTGTTTAGGCGACATGGACGGGCATTTAATGCCCTTGTCCCCTGCCGTCAGGGTTAGGTACGATAGCACTGTAGCAGGTAGCTGTGCCTGCTACAACACCTAGCTGCCCCTACTGCGGCACCTTTCCATTTTTGCCCTTGACCCCCGTTGCTCTATGTCGGTAACCCCTTGAGCATATAAAAGGAGGCCCGAGTGCAATGGGGGGGGGGTTAGCCACCGCACACACACACACACACTAGGAGGATGCCCAGCTCATACACACACAAGGTCTCGTTAGCGGCCAGAGAGTACTGTAGCACTCCACGCTCCCGAGCTAGAAAGCAATACAATCCACAAAGCAGGAGTAGAGTTTTACGCATCCGTGCGGCCCGAACCTGGGTAAATCACTCGCGTGCTCCACCTCGATCTGCTCTTTGCGCGACCTCCGCCCCCCGCTGAACCAAAAGGGACCCGGTCCGCCGGTCCCATAGGTGTCCGTGGATCAGCTACCCCGGCATCTTTGGCGCGCCAGGTAGGGGGCGTCGAAGTTGTGTGAACCAGATCCGGCGTTCTCGCGAGCTAGATCTTCATCATCTTCATCAACATGCCGCCGAAGAAGAAAGTTTCGGAAGCAGCTGCTCCGTCCGCGCCGAGGGCTAAAGATAAGTTGCCAAAGTTTGAGCAATCGAATTTTTTAAGTTCTGAGTTATCTCCCTTGAACGACTGCGCTTTTTATGGAAAACCTGTGCGCGGAGGAGCCAACTCGTAGCTAGCTGCGCCCTTGCGTTGTTTTGAGCTCGCTCAACAACATTAAGTGAGCTGCGGCTAGTTGCTTAACTAGCCGCGCCCTTGCATTGTTTCGAGCCTGCTCAACAAGGTATGTGAGCTGCGACTAGTTGCTTAACTAGCCGCGCCCTTACTTTCCTTCGAGCCTGCTCAGTAACTTAAGTGAGCTGCAGCTAGTTGCGACAAGGTTTCTTGCCGGTAGCGGCACCGCCAGTGGGCTGCTGACGTTCCGCACTCAGCGCTCGCGGCTCAGGCGCCTGCACCGGCAAGTTCCCTAAAAGCGTAGGGCAAAAACATACAAAGGGAGGAATCGAGTAAAGGGAGTAACGTTGCAATCGCTGCCCGCGGCCTCCTGACAAGTTTTGCTCCGGCAGGCTTGCCGAAGAACGTCACGCTCTTGCAGACCTGCAGGTTCCTGCCATAGAAGCGGACATTCTCGCAGCCGCAGAACTGCCTTTAGTCCTTGTTGTCGAGCCACAAGCTCCAGCATGGGCACAACAAATTGTCCGCCTCCTTCAGACAGGAGAACTTCCCGAAGAGCAAGAAGAAGCAGAAAGAGTAACCCGGCAGTCAAGTATGTACCAGTTGTCAACAAGACACTGTACAGAAGAAGACTCAATGGTGTGAAATTGAAGCGTATTCGCCGGGAAGGCGGACAAAAGCTGTTGGCAGAAACGCATGGCAATCAAGTACACATCTACTCCCCAGTAAGCAATAACGAGCCATAAGGCTCCATATCTGTATTTTCTCTTCTTTCTTTTTCACAAGGAAAGAAAGGCTCCTGTGCGCACAAGTTTGCCGGGGGGGAAAGGAGAAGGTGATGGTATGGACCAGGCGTCGTTCAAAAGTTTCGCCTTACCGGGAAGCAAGCAGCAGAAAAGATAAGTTGCCAAAATTTGAGCAATCAGATTTTTTAAATTTCAAGTTATCTCCCCCGAACGGCCGCACCTTGTATGGAAAACCTGTGCGCGGAGGAGCCAACTCGTAGGTGGCTGCGCCCTTGCGTTGTTTCGAGCTCGCTCAACAACATTAAGTGAGCTGCGGCTGGTTGCTTAACTAGCCGCGCCCTTGCATTGTTTCGAGCCTGCTCAACAACGTAAGTGAGCTGCGGCTAGTTGCTTAACTAGCCGCGCCCTTACTTTGCTTCGAGCCCGCTCAGCAACTTAAGCGAGCTGCAGCTAGTTGCGACAAGGTTTCTTGCCGGTAGCGGCACCGCCAGCAGGCTACTGACGTTCCGCACTCAGCGCTCGCGGCTCAGGTGCCCGCACCGGCAAGTTCCCTAAAAGCGTAGGGTAAAAGCATACAAGGCAAGGAACCAAGTAAAGGGGAATAACCTAGCAATCACTACCCATAAGAAAGTTATATTACAAAATAGCTTGTCGCAGCTCTAATAAATGTTTTCTATGACATAGCTAGCAGCGACAAGGAAAGAAGGAAGCAGGCGGCCTAATCAACGCGGTCGCCCTCAACCCTCTTGATCCTGCCCACCTTGTCCACAATGGGTGCGACAAGGGCCTTGAGCTCCTCCTGATCGATATCAGGCGGCAAGGGTCTGAGGACGTTGTGGAGGCGGAGGCCTGGATTGCGGAAGGCCACCTTCATCAACACCTTCTGAAGGGCTCCCGCGCAGATCTCGCGCGACTCGTCGGCCAGCTACTTCGGGATCCTATCCCGGAGCCGCTGGAGCGCCGTCGCCACGCCCTGGAAGAACAGAGTGAGCTTAGCGCTAGGTTGGAGGTTCTCGTTGGAGGAGTACCCGAAGTCCTCCACCCCCAGCTGCGCCAGCTCCTTATCGATGTCCCCGGCGGCGTTCACGAGGCTCTCCGTCCAGTGCTCCACCGTATCCCTAAAGGCGTTTTGGGTGGTGGCAGCACTCTCCAGCAACGCCTTGTCGGCTTCGATAACCTTCTTCAGGGCCGCCTCCCGCTCCTTGGCGCCGTCCAGCGCCTTGGTCAGAGCGGCTAGTTTCGACTCAAGAGCGGCGTTGGAGTCCTTGGCGGTGCTAAGCTCTTCGCCATATGCTTTGCGATCAGCCTCCAGCTGCACCACCTTTATTTCCAGCACCTTTTTGGCGGCCTCGGCAGCGGCGGTAGCGTCCTCCGCTTGCTTGAGGGCTCCACCGAGCTTCTCCTCGCGCGCGGCAAGCTCCTCGTCGTGAGCGTCGAGGTTGACCTTCCGCTGCGCCAGCTCGCCCTCTTCCGTGGCTAGCTTCACAGCGGCAAGGCACTGGTGCTCTTCGGCTTCAGCCTTCTCGAGGAGAAAGGCCTTCCACGTTTCAGCGAGCCGTTCCAGCTCCACCGCCAGGGATTGGAGGGATTCCCGGTGGAAACCCCCGAGCTCTTCTGTGCTCTTTTCGATGTCAGCTCCCGCCTTCGCGACAAGCGCCTCGCGGGACTCCAGCTTGGCTTGCCGTGCGCGGTAGAGCGACATCAACCTGCGCAGCAGCCGCTCTTCTTCGGGCTCGTTGCTGCTGCTGCCTGGCGCGTCGACTAGCTTCGACCCCGCGGAGGCGAGCACTTCTCCGTCGAAGATCTCCCCTTCGACCGGCGCCCTGGAGCTTGACGCCCAGGGGAGGTTGATGAAGACACCTTCGCCGGCCTTCAAGTAAACGCCCTGCTGGGGCTCCTTGGTGCTTGGCGCTGCGGCTTCGGCGGACGGGTCGGCGGTCGGCATAGCGCCTGGCGCTCCTGTGGCCTCTGCGCCGTCGGTATGATCGCCAGACTCCTCGCCAGTCGCCGCGGCGCCAGCCTTGGCGGCCTCGGCGCCGGCGGCGTCTCCAGCACCGGCAGCTTCGTCGGCGGCGACCTCTGTTTCCATCCGCTCCGCGGCGGATGGATCTGACGGCCAGCGAAGGGGGAAAGAGTCAAACAGAATCCAGCGAAGATCAAGAAAAGAAGGATCTAAGGGAAGTCTCGAAGCAAGGGGAGTACCTGCACCAGGCTCCGCGGTCGTGGTCTCCGTTGTCGGGGGGCCGCTGGCGCTGTCCCTCGCCGGGGAACCCTCCCTTGCCGGAGACTTCTCCCTCACCGGGGAGCCTTCCCTTGCCGGAGAATTCTCCCTTGTCGGGGGATTCTCCCTTGGCTCCTGGTGGGGCTGCTTGGCTCCTACACAAGGCAACAAGCAAATATCAGCAAGGACAAGTACCCGTGCACGCCTCGCCGCGGAAAATAATTCACACACTTACGCTGGGGGCTGCCATGGAGGAAAGTCGCCAGCTCCGGCAAGGTTGTCTCAGGCGCGCCACCTGTTGTCGCAGTGGGCTCGTCCTCGGCGATGACCACCGGGGCCTTGGCTCTCTTTGCCGCTCTCTGGGCCAGAGTCCTAAAGAGGAGCAGGTTCAGGGAAAAGCAAGTGAGAAACAATACCAACAGCAAGAGTTGAAGAAATGCAAGTGCAACAAGAGAAGCTTACTCTCCCTCTTCTTCCTCGTCGGAGCTCAACGCGGAGAAGTCGAACCCTGGCGTGCTCCCAGAGCGAGGAGGCGGAGGTGAAGCTTCCCTTGGACGCTTAGTGGGAGCAGTGGCGGCGGTCTGAGAAGACCCCGCTCCAGCTGTCGGCGCGGCATGAGAAGCGGCGGAGACCGAAGCGGTGGTCCGGCTAGACCCCGCTCCAGTTGCCGTCGTAGCATGAGGCGCTCCCGCGGCAACGGTGTTTGCCGTGGTCGAGCGTGTCACGCGGCGTGGCGACTGTTGGCCCGCTTGCCGCTCCGCCACATCACCAACCTTGCGGAGGCGCCTTCTGGGTGGGGATGGAGGCTCTGCGTCGATTTGCAACGAGCCGCTCGCATCCTTGGTGGGCTCGCTCGGCTCGGTACCTTGGCCGGCAAGCTCCTTCTTGCCGGCAGGGTCCCCTCGCTCGGCGCGGCTTGCCGCTTCTGCCTCCGCCGTAGTGAACCCGAACTCGCCCGCGGCTGCGGCTGCCGCCGCCTCCTCCAGCCTAGTGGCGATGTGCGCCAACTCCGCATCCGTGGTGTCGCGGGTCAGGCCGTCCTTCTCGTCGGGGCGGATTGGCACTTCCACCAAGCCGTCGAAGAATTGCTGCACGACCTCGTCCGCAGGCTCCTGCCAGGTTGGCACGATCCCGTGCGAATCGCACTCCGGCATCATTGCACGGATGCGGTCGAGCTCGGAATTGTTGCACAAAGGCACGACGCCCCTCGGCAACCTGAACACCTCGGGATGCTGGGGGTCATACTTGAAGAGCTCCTGCAGCATCGCAGTGAGCTCCAAGACAGTAAAGTTATGATTGAGGCCCGGCCGCAACCTCATGATGTCTGCTGCATTCTTGAACTCCCAAGTCGGCCTCCCCCGTTCCTGCAGGGGGGCAATGCGGCGGCGGAGGAAGTCTGCGCCAACTGCGCCAACAGTGAGCCCGGCAGTCCTGAGGCGCAGGATCCTGGTGACGGTGATCTTCAGCCTGTCGTCCTCCGGGGCCAGGTCGCTCCAGTCGCTGCCGAGCGCCACAGGGGAATGGCGCCGGGCGGTGAAAGGCTATGGGCTCTCCTCAGCAATCCAGCACCAATCAGCCCTCCACTCCTCCGACTTGCCGCGGAGCTCTCCCTCCAGATAGGTCTCCTTCTTGCCGGCCCTCGAGATCCAGGCGATTCCGCCGGATAGAGCCTCTCCTCTCTCTACTCGAGGAATGAAGAAGTGGCGGAAGAGAGCTACGTTGGGAAGGACTCCGACAAAGTTTTCACAGAGGTGTGCAAAAACCGCCATTGTCAGAACGGCGTTGGGGGTGAAGTCAAGGAGATGGAATCCATAGGTGTTCATGACATTGCAAAAGAAATCAGAGAAGGGCGGGCAGAGCCCGCAATAGAAGAACAAGGCGAAGAAGGGGTACCCTTTAGGAGCCTTCTTCCAAGAGGCGGCGAGGAAAACCCTTGTGCGCTGATGCGCGCGCGTCTCCGCCGACCAGAACAGATAATACTTCTCCCTCAGCTCCTTCGCGTCGAGCCTGGGGGGGAAAACGGACCGCTCCTTCCGCAGCGTTGCGAGCCGCTGCGCCTCGGTCGTCTTCACAGTCTTCCCCTTGTCGGCTTTTGGAGCCATGGCGGAAGTAGTGGAGGGGGTCGACGGCGTTGGTGTTTCTGGTGGCGGAGGGGGGTGGAGCGCTGCTCTCTCTGCTTTGGGGAGGCGAGGGAGCGGCGAAGATTTCTGAGATTGGGAACGGCAACGGGCGAATGGGCCAACTGCCCCTGTTTCCCCTGCTTTTAAAGGGGGAGGAGGGCGGACGTTCCGCATTTTGAGAAAAGGAACCCCCCACGACCTCCCCCACAACGCCGCATTCAACGCGTGCCGTTCGGGGAGGGCGCGGCGGATACGGAGGGAGATTCGGCGTAACCTAGGGCGCGCGTGCCCGTGCACTATTTTGGGCCTGGCCCAACAACGCTCGACACCGTGTCTGGCCCAGGCCCGGGGGCTCCTGTCGGTGTACTAGAGTAGGGGTACCCTTAGTACCCCGAACTTGTGCACGGGCAGTCGCAGCATCCCCGCGGCAAGGCTTGCCGGGTGACTGCCAAGACCCTCCGCGGCTACTTTGAAGACCATTCAAGAACAAAGTACTCAAGACAAGACCCCGGCAAGAGGAGCTTGCCGGGAAGAAGACAAGACCCCGGCAAGAGGAGCTTGCCGGGAAGGCTATCAGAAGCGTCCCAAGGCCCCGGCAAGGGGAGCTTGCCGGGAAGGCCAACCAAGGCGCACCAAGAAAACTTGCCGCGACGCCCCACGTGCCCTGGCAAGGCCCGGTGAGCGACAAGCTCCCGGACACGGCGAGATGACGACCGCGGCAAAGAGCTTGCTGCGGGAAGCCCCCACTTCGTGCCCACGCTCCAGCACACCCACCACGTGTCGCTCTGGGACCCTCCTAAGCACACGTGGCAAGAGGCCGTGCAGCTAGAGGTGCGCGGTGGCGAGCAGGCGCTGACAAGATAACCATCGTGGCTAACGGTGGCGTCCCTAGCAAGCCTCTTTCGGTACTGTTTAGGCGACACGGACGGGCATTTAATGCCCTTGTCCCCTGCCGTCAGAGTTAGGTACGATAGCACTGTAGCAGGTAGCTGTGCCTGCTACAGCACCTAGCTGCCCCTACTGCGGCACCTTTCCATTTTTGCCCTTGACCCCCATTGCTCTATGTCGGTAACCCCTTGAGCATATAAAAGGAGGCCCGAGTG
>NC_041388.1:633701557-633717382 GCF_002162155.2 Triticum dicoccoides | reverse complement strand
AAGGTCTCGTTAGCGGCCGGAGAGTACTGTAGCACTCCATGCTCCCGAGCTAGAAAGCAATACAATCCACAAAGCAGGAGTAGGGTTTTACGCATCCGTGCGGCCCGAACCTGGGTAAATCGCTCGCGTGCTCCGCCTCGATCTGCTCTTTGCGCGACCTCCACCCCCCGCCGAACCAAAAGGGACCCGGTCCGCCGGTCCAATAGGTGTCCGTGGATCAGCTACCCCAGCACGAAGGTTTCCCAATTTTTTGATATTTTTTTTGAATTTTTTATGCCCGTTTCAAAATGCGGTCAAAACGGCGGGAATGACCGTTCCAAGCTAGTGGTTGAATCTTGGAATTTTTTGGTGTTTCTATGATTAAATAGATACTTATGTACCTAGAAATGATTTTTGAAAAAAAATAAAGAGCAAACTACTAGGTAGCTACAGTTCAAATTTGACCCGCTTCCAGCTGAATCGGCGGAAATTTGTCTTTTTCACGAGAGGTGGATCAAAACTTTTGACACCCAACCATTTTGTCAATTGTGCATTAAATATGGCCTAGTATTTTAGAAAAATGATTTGGTGCAATTTTGCAACAATTATTTGGTAGTTCCTTCACAAAAAAACCTCCTTTCGGGCACTCCAAAAATGGAAAATGGTTTTTTCGTCGAATGAAAATGAAAACTTCCTTGGGCAACATTGTTTGCCATTCCAATATGCACCCTTGTGCACAATATGAGATCATTTGAACAAACTATGCCATGGATGTGGCCATAAGATTGATCATTTGGCTTGAAAGCCATTGATCTCCACACGTGATAGCTCGTTTCTGAGAACACCTTTTTAAAATAATTGCCGTATTACAAGTTTATTATTTTTCCTAGGAACTTGGCCACATATAATGACACAATGCGAAGGTTTCCCAATTTTTTGAATTTTTTTGAATTTTTTATGCCCGTTTCAAAATGCGGTCAAAACAGCGGGAATGACCGTTCCTAGCTAGTGGTTGAATCTTGGAATTTTTTTGGTGTTTCTATGATTAAATAGATACTTATGTACCTAGAAATGATTTTTGCAAAAAATAAAGAGCAAACTACAAGGTAGCTACAGTTCAAATTTGACCCGCTTCCAACTGAATCGGCGGAAATTTGTCTTTTTCACGAGAGGTGGATCAAAACTTTTTACACCCAACCATTTTGTCAATTGTGCATTAAATATGGCCTAGTATTTTATAAAAATGATTTGGTCCAATTTTGCAACAATTATTTGGTAGTTCCTTCACAAAAAAACCTCCTTTCGGGCACTCGAAAAATGGAAAATGGTTTTTTCGTCCAACGAAAATGAAAACTTCCTTGGGCAACATTGTTTTCCATTCCAATATGCACCCTTGTGCACAATATGAGATCATTTGAACAAACTATGCCATGGATGTGGCCATAAGATTGATCATTTGGCTTGAAAGCCATTGATCTCCACACGTGATAGCTCGTTTCTGAGAACACTTTTTTAAAATAATTGCCGTATTACAAGTTTATTATTTTTCCTAGGAACTTGGCCACATATAATGACACAATGCGAAGGTTTCCCAATTTTTTGATTTGTTTCGAATTTTTTATGCCCGTTTCAAAATGCGGTCAAAACGGCGGGAATGACCGTTCCTAGCTAGTGGTTGAATCTTGGAATTTTTTTGGTGTTTCTATGATTAAATAGATACTTATGTACCTAGAAATAATTTTTGAAAAAAATAAAGAGCAAACTACAAGGTAGCTACAATTCAAATTTGACCCGCTTCCAACTAAATCGGCGGAAATTTGTCTTTTTCACGAGAGGTGGATCAAAACTTTTTACACCCAACCATTTTGTCAATTGTGCATTAAATATGGCCTAGTATTTTATAAAAATGATTTGGTCCAATTTTGCAACAATTATTTGGTAGTTCCTTCACAAAAAAACCACCTTTCGGGCACTTGAAAAATGGAAAATGGTTTTTTCGTCCAACGAAAATGAAAACTTCCTTGGGCAACATTGTTTGCCATTCCAATATGCACCCTTTTGCAAAATATGAGATCATTTGAACAAACTATGCCATGGATGTGGCCATAAGATTGATCATTTGGCTTGAAAGCCATTGATCTCCACACGTGATAGCTCGTCTCTGAGAACACTTTTTTAAAATAATTGCCGTATTACAAGTTTACTATTTTTCCTAGGAACTTGGCCACATATAATGACACAATGTGAAGGTTTCCCAATTTTTTGATTTTTTATGAATTTTTTATGCCCGTTTCAAGATGCGGTCAAAACGGCGGGAATGACCGTTCCTAGCTAGTGGTTGAATCTTGGAATTTTTTTGGTCTTTCTATGATTAAATAGATACTTATGTACCTAGAAATGATTTTTGAAAAAAATAAAGAGCAAACTACAAGGTAGCTACAGTTCAAATTTGACCCTCTTCCAACTGAATCGGCGGAAATTTGTCTTTTTCACGAGAGGTGGATCAAAACTTTTTACACCAAACCATTTTGTCACTTGTGCATTAAATATGGCCTAGTATTTTATAAAAATGATTTGGTCCAATTTTGCAACAATTATTTGGTAGTTCCTACACAAAAAACCTCCTTTCGGGCACTCGAAAAATGGAAAATGATTTTTTCGTCCAACGAAAATGAAAACTTCCTTAGGCAACATTGTTTGCCATTCCAATATGCACCCTTGTGCACAATATGAGATCATTTGAACAAACTATGCCATGGATGTGGCCATAAGATTGATCATTTGGCTTGAAAGCCATTGATCTCCACACGTGATAGCTCGTTTCTGATAACACTTTTTTAAAATAATTGCCGTATTACAAGTTTATTATTTTTCCTAGGAACTTGGCCACATATAATGACACAATGTGAAGGTTTCCCAATTTTTGGATTTTTTTGAATTTTTTATGCCCGTTTCAAAATGCGGTCAAAACGACGGGAATGACCGTTCCTAGCTAGTGGTTGAATCTTGGAATTTTTTTGGTGTTTCTATGATTAAATAGATACTTATGTACGTAGAAATGATTTTTAAAAAAAATAAAGAGCAAACTACAAGGTAGCTACAGTTCAAATTTGACCCGCTTCCAACTGAATCGGCGGAAATTTGTCTTTTTCATGAGAGGTGGATCAAAGCTTTTGACACCCAACCATTTTATCAATTGTGCATTAAATATGGCCTAGTATTTTAGAAAAATGATTTGGTCCAATTTTGCAACAACTATTTGGTAGTTCCTTCACAAAAAAACTTCCTTTTGGGCACTTAAAAAATGGAAAATGGTTTTTTCGTCCAAAGAAAGTGAAAACTTCCTTAGGCAACATTGTTTGCCAATCCAATATGCACCCTTGTGCACAATATGAGATCATTTGAACAAACTATGAGGCAGCTGTAGTTAAAATTTGACCCGCTTCCTACTGAATCAACGAAAATCCCACCTAGTATGAAAGTACCTCTAGTTATTCGAGGGAATCGTACTTAGACGTTGTCATAAAAATAGAAGGGAACTTAGCACCGGGCGTCGTGGTGCTGCGTTGGAGCTCCCCCGGCGCTGTAATGGAGCTTCGTCGGACACCATGGTGCTGCGTTGGAGCTCTTGGCGCGCCGTTGAGAGCCGCAATGGAGCTTCGTGGGGATGTCATCGGTGCTGCGTTGAAGTTTTTTCATGCTCGGTGTTGTCGTGACATATTGATGTGATTGAATGATCACCAATGCGCAGATCAAGCGCCTAGCTAGGCGGATGATTTCTAGACAAAATCATCTGACTGACTCGTATCAGCCACCTATTGTTAATCGATTGCGACCAATTTAGATGGTCATAACGTCATCAAATCCTGTACTTCGTTCTGATTGGTCTACGAGCATGTCACGCGGATCAAGCATTAGAGACCGTTGGATACTCCCGGATCCAACGGCCCACACCCTCTCACCCTCTCACCCACCCACCGGGAGCTCCTCTCTCCCCCGCACACCACTCCTTGTCCCGTCCTCTCTCTCCCCCGCGGGCAAACCCTAGCGCTCCCCGATCCAGACTCCTTCCCTTCCCTCGCCGCCAACCACCCCTCCCTCGCCGCCACCCACCTCCACCACCCACCCCTCTCCTCGCTGCCACCCACCTCTGCCACACCTCCCCTCCCCACCCCAGATCCTCTCCCCACTCCCAGATCCTCTCCCCACTCCCAGATCCTCTCCCCACTCCCAGATCCAACTTGCCACCATAGAATGAGGAGATCGCGGCCAAGATCTTCGGGACGCGGTGGTCGTCGTCGCGGACCGCTCCTTCGCCGACCCGCGGTACCTCGAGGAGTTTGCGCGGCGGTTCGACCCCTCGGGCTGGTCCGGTTCGGGATGGAGGTGGTGAGCGTCCGCCGCAGCAGGGACAACGACGCGGGCTGGAGGGTGAGGCTCGCCTGTGCTGGCAGCGAGCTGGAGGAGGAGGTTTGATGCTGTGGTCGTCTGCAGTGGGCACTTCGCCGAGCCGTGTGTGGCCGCCATCACAGGTAATTACCCAGTCCGATCTATCCCACTGATGGCTAGCACTAGCAGTAGGCAGTTGGCCAGTAGCTATTTCCGATCGATCCGATTCTTTTTGGCATCTTGCAAGGGAGTCTGGATGGGTTGTTAGCAGCAAGGATCCATAGCAGGCAGGGGAAAGATTATGATTAGTAGTTGGCCTCATCGATCAGATCTGAGTAGCTGGGCTAGCGACGATTATACTACTATTGTGTTTGGGTGCCTAATTGACTGATTGCCCAACATTGAAAATTTTGTTTATATATATAAAAATCTTGAAGGTGCCACAAACTGCCAATAATGATGTTGATTATTCTCCAGTGAATGTAAATGAGAATGTATCATTTGTCTAGAGATGGAGTCTGTGGAGATAGAGTTCATTAGTTTTTGGTGTATTCGTCTAGAGTTCATTTAGCAAAGTTCAGAAACGCAAACAACATCAGTTCATTAGTTACACTAAGCATTTGCCTGCCTAAGTTGTATTTAGACCAAAATTTGCTAATAGACACCCCCCTTCACAGATCTGCTATTTTTTGGCGTGGACATAATATGTATGTCTTAACAGTTTCCAGCAGTTGTGTTCTATTGTTTGATTAAATGAATAAAAACCTGAAGGAGATCTAGATTAACAGTAGAATCACATAGTTGTAATTACCCGAGAAATTTTAACAGAAGCTCACTGTTATGTCCTCCATTGGGCGATCTTGTTTGTTATCGCAGTAGAATTTGGTGTGCTTGAATAAAATGGCGCTCATTTGCATCATTGTATTTCTGCAGAGTTTTAAGAAGAATTCTGGTACGAACGCACTGACCGTATACTTGTACATGTGCAGCTGAGGAACATCATGTGGGCTACTTCCAAGCATGATGTGTACGTGATGTAGAACTATTCTGTGATGCATTGGTCGTCCTTACTCCGCAAAGGAAAAGAAGTGCTCAACGTGGCAGGCCCAAATCAGGTGATCTACCACAGAGCGATGTGATAGTCCTCTATCGTCGGAATTTTGGTCAATCTCTGATCCACTGTGCGACCACACTGTGCAGGATATGCAGGGAGGTCGACCCTTGTCCAGGGGAAGATCAGCACCATGACGGTGAAAGACAACCTCTTGGTGGCTGGTGGTTTCCATGGGGAGCTGATCTGCAATGTAAGGAGGCCGGAGTAGGCACGTAGTGCACACACAAAGCATTTTTCTGCTTGAGAACATGTAGAAATGTAGATCTGTAGCTTGACACTTAGGTATTTATTATTTTGTTAGTACCTTGGTAGTGAATTCTAGCAAGGAGCAATGCATTTCGAGCAGCGATAGTCTGATTGGTAAACTAGTGCTTTGTGTGTGCTAGTACCTCACAATGTCATCTGTATATGCACAGATGAAATTATTCACCCCGCCATTGTCACTATTTCCTAATCGAGTACAACAAACCTCCTATGGTTTTTTGTGCAAAATAAGTGTGGAACATTGTAGTGCTGTACAAACATGTACCTAGCATTTCTGATGTGTATTTCCTTTGATTCCCTAGGTGAAGTCTAGTTGATTCAGGAAACTTGACTTGAGATATTCTTTCTTATGATGTACTAATGAAACCTTGATTCTTGAATCTTGATGTAGGTATCCCACCGTTGATCCATATCCAGATCAGCTGCGTCGCCGGTTCCGCCGTCTCCGACCGCACTCCCCCATCTGCGCCATCGAGCCGGGCCTGCTCACCTCCTTCTTGATGGTCGCGCGTCGGGAGAGCCCTCTGCCGACAGCGACGCAGCCGGGTCTGGTGCCGTACAAGGGACGCCGGCGCAGGATGCTGTCGTCGTCTGTTCCTAACGCCGCTGAGTTGAGGTACTTGAGATTTCTCTCCCCACTACACTATCTCACCCATTCCCCTCCACAAATTTCCTCAAAATCAAATCGATGCTGCAGCTGTAGGTGTTCCTTGATGCTACATATGTCAGTTTCTTTTGGTAAACTAGAAACTGACATCAAAATAATTCCTGTTTAGAGTGCGTTGCTTGTATCTACTAGCTGGTTCTGTTGCTTACTACTTGTTGACTTTGGTTAAGTACTAGTGGTATTGCTGCTGGCTAGATGGGAATTGCTGAATGATTGCCAAAGCCCTGTTAGTTCTTTGGTTGTAACAACTGAACTTGTGTTTTTCTTTTGGTAAACTGACATATCAAAAGTAGTGATTCATTTCAGCAGTGATCTGTGCCATGTGATTGTGCTTTTGTAGCAATGTAATTTTGCAGAATCCACTTGATTCTGGTGCAGAATTCAATGTTGTCCAATCGTTTGGGCTTATTTCCTGCTGTGATTATCATCAATAAGAGCAACCCAGTGGTTTGCTTGCCATGTCTGGTTCTTATTTTGGTAGTAGTTTACTTTGCTTATCCAGTAGTATGAGTCAATTGGCCAACCTGGAGCAGCTTGGCGTTTTACATTATGGTGTTAACTGTGAAAATGCCAAGTGTGAGAAAATTAGACCAACTGTCCATTTCTTGCCTGAATGCATTCTTTAAACGAGATGATGTTCTAGAGACATGCTACTATATTACCTTGCTATAAACAAGATGGTGTTTACTGTATTGTCTTTCATGCACATTTGGTGTATTATCTTCTGACCTTCAAGAACTATCTTCACTGTCTCTCCTCGCTGCATTGTCTCACTTGTTCTCCTTCTATTTACTCTGGGCAGGCATGATGTACATCTGGTGGTCGTCAAGTCAAGGAACCTTCTCTTCTTGCTGCGACAGTCCTCCTCCCACTGCTCTGCTCTGCTCAACAGCTAGCGTGCATGGCTAAAACAAAGGTAAGACTCTGGCCGGTCAGTGTGTTGAGCCATGGTGGTCTATTTGTGGGGGTCATCAACATTGGTATAGGTTAGCATGTGCCCTTCAATCAGTGCACGGTGATGAAATGCTTCATTTGATGATGACGACTGGTTCCATATCTGCACCTCTTGTTTGTTAATTTGGCTCATGTATGTTGTCGTGTCTGCGAAAGATGCAACCTGAGTGCTTTTCTTGTCCTTAAGTTTAATAAACGAGGAACAACATTCAGATCGTGCTCCATGGCGCGCATCAGCTGTTGTGTTTGTAATGTTTGAGTCTGCTCCATCATCGATTTGTAGGCCTACTTGATAGTCATAAAGTTGCATTATTTAGCCACTGGTAGGGTAGGATATGCCCAAATGTGGTCAGTATAGGAACCATGGTCCCCTAATTGCTAGCAAAACTTGTGTAATGAGCTCTTGTTACCTTCTACTAATTTTTAGTCTTATTTTTTAGTACTTCTGTATTGGTATTTAGAAATAAAATTCATATGTTTCTGTATATGTTCTTTTAGATAAGTATGTCAATACATAACTAGTAATGTAAATGGTGTGACACAGTTCTTAATAAAAATGAAAATAACTTGTGAATGTCAATCTCATGTATCAGGTCCTGTTCTTGTAAACCTTATGTAAAGCTAAAATTCTTGTGTGCAGGGCGACTAGTGATGCGGCACAACAAGCAGTAGTAGGCACGCGAAGCAGCAGGGGGAGGGGGTCTCTCGAACGTCGCTACTGTCACTGATTGATGATGGATGATCTCTCTCCCTCTCTTGCAAGCGTCTACAAATGCTGGTAGAAATAGAAATGGCAGCTCTAGTCCCATGTTGTTGTAGTCCCATGTAGTTCCTTTTCTCAGACTGCCCTTTGTTGCTTCATTTCTATGTTAATTCAGTCTCTGTCGAATGTATGTACTATCTATTATCGTGGTTGTGTAATGAATCCTTTTGTGTTGAAAGAAATAAAATGGTTTGGATACATTTGTACATGTTGAGATGTCAAGCTTCTAAATGTATGTTGTGGAGGCCCAAAATAGATTGGACTGTAAAAGGGCCGAGGCCCAAAAAAGAAATGAATTATAGAAGGCAACGTCCTAGAAAATAAAATGGGCCAGGCCCATGTAGCTAGTGAAAATTAACAGAAATAAATATATATTGAAAAGGCCGAATTGTTGGGCTAGGCCCATGTAGAAAATTGAATTGGACCGGGCTGAATCTTGTGCCACATCAGATTGCCACGCTGGATGCCTACGTGGCCTGGGGAGGTTGCTAGTGACCAAAACAGAACAATAGGCCTATTTTGGTCATAAACGTTTGCGACCATTCCAGAAGAAAGGTCGCTATAGTCAATTTACGACGCCCAGCTTTTGACCTTATGTTTTTGGTCACAAAAAGGTCATAAATGGAAATTTGTGACCATTCAGTGACCAATAGTGGTGGTCATAAGGTGACATATTTCTTGTAGTGGGACCTGGCTGACTTGAACCATAGCTATGCCTATTGGGGGCTTGGTCGTGTCCGACCATGGTAATGCCACTTGATCGGCTCAATAGCCTCTTTTTGCCAATGGTTTTATTATTGCCTTTGAAATTTTGTTTTCCTTTGGATACATATTTCTTTTGTTGCGTTTTTAAACCAACAAATTCTCAAACCGTTTGGACTGTCAATTGATGGAGCACGGTCAATTCTTAATCCGGAGACTATTTGCCCGGTTTGATTTTGAATTATGGATTTTTGTTGACATCCTATTAAGGAGTAACACGGGGTTCATCACAACCCGACACGGTTTATATGATAAACCGACATTATATATACAGGAGCTATTTTGTCCTCTCACGGTATTGATTTATAAACCTCCGTTTCAAGATTGGCCAACCCAACTTCATGCCCAACAATGGCAGGTATTATGTATCACAAGATTTGATCATATGCGTAAATTTAAGATATTTACTTTCATATATACAGAGATCATAATCTGCCTAGCGGTACAACCGCGGTGGCGCTTTAAGATTTTTTGATTGCAGAAAATAGTTTGGAGATTTGATCATCCAAAGGAAGCACAAGTCGCATTAATTATGCACGAAGGCATTTCAAAATCAAGAGTATTGGCTAGCCTATTACAAGGCAACATGGTGCCCAAATAAGTTCATTGTTTTGTTGCATAACACAAAGGAGCAATAATTTAAACCGGCCTCCGGTTAAAGCTTTATCACCAGCCTGGCCTGATGGTTGCGGGTCATCTCGCGCCGCTTCAACCTCTGCTTCCCTACCCAGTGGCTGGAAATCAACAGTTGTCCAGTCGATTCCAGTTAATGCTTGAAAGACATCTTCATCATTGATCAGCAATGACGGTTAAATCTCAGGCGTGTAAGTATGCTTATGGATTGGAGGGATAAGGTTCTCCGCTTCAGGAATTGGTGCAGCCACTCGTTTTTTTGGTTATCATATTGGGCTTGATAGTGAGACAAATCTGCCTCTTCAACCAATTGACAAGCTAGAGGGCGCACCTCCCAGTTTATCGCTCACAGATCCTCCTCACTGAACTCTGACCCATCTTCCTTCAAGCTTGGATAGCCTTGAGCCGCTTCAACAGGGTCAAAGTCTGGCACCCACGCTTTTTCCCAGATTAGGGCGTTGATAGCACCGGTTCGAGCGGCAGATTTCTTCAGCTCTTCAACCCGAGGAGGAAGCATCGGCAGTCTCTTAAGAGTGTCCTGGATCAAGGTGGACACCGGGTTGTTATGGGACACGGTAGAGATGATCCGCTGAGCGCCAGTATACAATTGCTCTATCAATGTGTAAGCGGCTTTCAGTTTCTTCCGCACGTCCGACCCCAAGTGACCAATGCGCGTCCCTGAAATATTACAAAGGATTAACAAACCAGCAATTCCATCAGAAGGCCGAGTTACTCCAGAAATCAAGCAGGCTTACCAAAGATAGCAGCAGTCATGGCATGCACTTGCCGCTTTATGCTGGTCAGTTCGTCCACTACCGGTTTCAGTGCAGCCTCGACATTTTCTGCTCGCTTGGTTAAAGCGGATTTTTCAGTGGCCCAATCCGCCCGCTCCTTCTTGAAGCCCTCCTTAAGCTGTTCCATGGCGCTTAAACCGCTGGTTAATTCCTCTTTTGCTTTGGAGGTTTCAGCTTGTTGGGACTTCATATTTTCTTGCAGATCGGCGATTTGGCTTTCTCTTTTGTTCAGCTCAGCCTGCATATAGATAGTAATACGATTCAGGTAACGGTACAAGAATTGAAGTACCATCCACATAACAAGTTATGCCCTTGGTACTTGGGGGCTAATGGATATTTGCTCTTCATCCTACAATTGTTCATAAAGTCCCAAGCTCAATAAAAGTATTCAACTTGGCACTTGGGGGCTAATGGCTATTTTCTCAATTAATATTGATGCTACAATTTTTATTACCTAAAAGTCCCGGTTTAACTATACTAAGTTGAACCGGCCCTTGGGCACTAGTAGAAAACAGGGCTATGGTCCAGGCCGGCTCAGCCCATCAGTCCCGGTTCAGTCTAGAACCGGGAGTAATGTGAGCATTGGTCCCGGTTCGTGCGGCTAAGGCATTAGTCCCGGTTCACTCGGGCCCTTTAGTCCCGGTTTAAGACATGAACCGGGACTAAAGGGTGCGATGACCTTTAGTCCCGGTTCGTGCCTCAAACCGGGACTAAAGATTAGACCTTTAGTCCCGGTTTGAGGCACGAACCGGGACTAATGGGGTTGAGACCTTTAGTCTCGGTTCGTGCCACGAACCGGTACTAAAGGTCCCATTTTCAAACTCTACCCCCCTTGTGGATCGCCTTTTCAGTTTAAAAAAAATAAAAGAAAATAATGAAAATGTCAAAAAAATAAAAGAAAATAAGTTTCTCATGTGATATGTGGTCTAGTTGTTGGGAAAATTTGCAAATGTTAATTTTGACTTTATTTGCAAAATCTCTCTGAAATTTGTAAAAATGGGCATAACTTTTGCATACTAACTCGGATGAAAAAGTTTTTTATATGAAAAATCATCTACTCGAAAAGTTACATCCAAATCTAACGGGGAAACCCCGTTAAACATTTTCAAAATCCTCAAAAACCTAATAGAAAAAAAGTTACGGGGCTTTTAAGATCTAGAGTGGAAAAAATTGAAAAATATTCTAACAGTGGGCAAACTGTGGTCAAACAATGGTCAAACTAATTATTCTAGAATATTAGTGTTACTAAATAATTATTTTAGTTATTTCAATTTTGGTCAAATCTGGTGAAACTATGGTCAAACTAATTATTCAAGAAATATTAGTGTTACTAAATAATTATTGTTTTTTAAAACAATAGTTTCAAACTCAAACAGTGAAATGTG
Organism: Triticum dicoccoides; assembly: GCF_002162155.2. Taxonomy (NCBI): domain Eukaryota; kingdom Viridiplantae; phylum Streptophyta; class Magnoliopsida; order Poales; family Poaceae; genus Triticum; species Triticum dicoccoides. The sequence continues at coordinate 633,705,678 of NC_041388.1, read as the reverse complement.
TCACTTCATGCTCAAGCAAAATTCCTGAAGGTTAATAGGATTGACATCATACTATTGTCAGGAAAACAACAAGTGCAGACTTGGAGCGAGGGAGAATAGAACCTGGAAGTTAAGCATGCTCAAGGTGGGGGAGTGGGAGGATGGGTGACCGTTCGGGAAGTTAGATGATTTGGAATGATGAGGGGTGATTAGAGGATAAATTGAGAAGTGATGAGGGGTGGTGATTACAGACTAGAGGTTAAAATAATTTAGAAGTTTGAAAATAAAAAAAAATTCAAAAAAAAATTCAAATTTTTTTTTCAAAAAAAAAATCATAAAATTTCCTTTAGTCCCGGTTGGTGTTACCAACCGGGACTAAAGGTGGAGCTCCATGTGGCCGCGCCCTTTAGTCCCGGTTCTGGATTGAACCGGGACTAAAGGGTCAGGGCATTAGTACCGACACTTTAGTCCCGGTTCAGGAACCGGGACTAAAGGCCCTTACGAACCGGGACTATATGCCCTTTTTCTACCAGTGGGGGGCTACATCAGCAAATTCAGATACATTGAAGTTTATATTGGCAAGTCCCGATTTAGGTTGAGATCTTAAACCGGCCCTTGGGGGCTAGGGGAGTTGACAGCTTGAAACATACAAACAGAAAAAGCATATGGAACTGACGGAGGGGGCGCTTGCTCGCGAGGTGCCGGCCGGCGTACACCCGGGTGCATTAAGCTCCAATGCCCGTGCCGGCGCCGGAGACACGAATACCGCCTCTGCCAGAGACACCAATGGCGCCGCCGCCGGAGTCACCAATGGCGCCACCGGAGACACCAATGGCGCCGCCTGCGCGCTGCGCGAGTTGCTGGCCGTGAAGCTGGGAATCGGGGGAGGCCCCTGTTGGCCGCCTGCAATCCACGTCGTCATCCCATGAATCAACGTAGGTACCATGGCGTTGAGCGTCGTTCCAAGTTGTTGTTGCACTTGCTCTTGGACAAGCTCCGGAATCCGCGCCACTTGTGCCTTTAGTTCTTCAACCTCGCGCGTCTGGCTTTCCGAGCTGGTCTTTTTCTCCTTCCGCACACCAGCGGTATAGTATGACCCCCATTTTGTGGACAAGCCTTTGCCGGCCACACGACCAGCTGATGTTGGCTTAGTGAGATTATCCTTGTTTTTCATTACGTTCAACGCCCTATTTAAAGGGGTGTCGAAAGGGGAGCTCTTAGACGACCACGCGCTACTGCTTTCAGTTTCCTACGAAAGGAACGTGAACCATTTAGAAATATTGGGGATTAATTAGAGTGCAACCATATGGAGCTAATTACGCAGGGGTGTATTCCTTACCAGAAGAAGCTCAAGCGCCCTGGTCTTCAGATCCGTGGTAAGCTCCTTTGTTATCGGGTCCTCCTTGTACCGGGCCCTGACATAGTTCCTGGTCTGCTTGTCACCGCTGTACTTCTCGAAGCAGGGCGGTAGGCCTTGCTCGGCACGCTCCGCGTCCTCCTTGTCCCATATAGGCTCCGCCACTCTGTAACCGCCGGGACCGAGTTTGTGTTCCCATAAGTTCAACTCCCGCATTTCTTTCCCCCACTGACTTGATTCGGAGGTTGCACTGCTCTCGCACTTGATCTTGAACTCCTTGTACTCATCTTCGCTCATCAAAGGATATTTCGCCTTGATCTTCTCATAACTATCACCTTTATCAATCATTCTCTTCACCGCGCTTTTCCAAGTAGACAGGGCCGTGCTCATCTTCGTGAGGGCGGCACTGTTCACTTTATTCCCTGAGAGGCGTGTGTTTTCAAATTCGGCGGGGAACTTGTATCATTCGTGCAGCTTCGTGAAGAGGAGGTTGTGCAAATTCCCTCAGTCCTTATGCCTAAGGTTCTCGGTGTTGATCGAGACGGTGCTCCGGAGAATGCACCCGAGCTGAAGTGAGTACCCCTTAACCATATGTTTGGGCTCCGTTGGATTCCCGTCAGAGTCCACTTGAGTGAATTCCTCCTTGAGGGTGCGGAGCGCATTCGGGCGCCAGTCCTTCCTTTGCTTCTTCGGTTGGCTGCCATCTGTGTGTGCGCCGCCATCATCAGTGGTGGCATCCTCGGTGGCACCATCAGTGGTGTCATCCCCGATGCCACTAGGGGTCGTGTAATCAGGATCGGTGTCTTCAGTGGCGTCCTCATAGCGGTGAGGTTGTTCCTCCATCTCCTGGGACAGCTCCCAGAATTTCTTGCCGCCCGAACCACCGGCCTCATCGTTGTGGGCCATGTTTCGCTCTAAATAGGAAAAAAGTTTGGTCAAAAAGTTGGTTATTGTCAAGGAACAAGATCGTGGTCTCATCATTTAGGGTTTGTCGACACCGAGGCACCCTAAAATCCTAAGCTTTCATCATTTAGGGTTTGTCGACACCGAGGCACCCTAAAAGCCTAAGCGTACATCATTTAGGTTCTCATCAACACCGAGGCATCCGGGGGAGCCAAGTTAAGTTTTCATCATTTAGGGTTTATCGATGCCGAGGCACCCTAGGTTGGGCCTAATCACTTGGCTCTATTGCCGGTTTAATGCAGCAAGAATAAAGGGGCAGTTGATCCTACTTAACTAAGTACTAAGATACCCCGGCCCATGCATTAGTAGCAAGTACCTCATATGTCCGAGTTTTAGCAAAGGCATGCTAAAATTCACGGAAAATTTCAGCATGACCTTTGCTGAAAATAGGACATATGGAGTACCCGAATTTGCCAGAACGGAAGTTAATCGACATTCCGGCAAACTCAAGGGCCTCTCGGGGTACCTGCAAAATCATCACGACACAATGGTCGGAGACAAAACCTAGCCACGGACCATATGGTCCTTTGCTTTCATATGGACAAAAAATCAGCTCAACTTATGTGAGCTTCCATTCCAGATATAATATGCACCCAACAAAAAATTATAGTGTATGGATCATGGCATTTTTTATTCTACATTTTTATTCTATGGATCATGCCAGGAAATTATAGTCTATGTCATTTTCTGAAACATATTTTTACCATGACAATTTTGAATCAATAGACATACTTCTCAAAAGAGGCATGATCAAATTCTGGCTTCTTTTGGGATCTTGTACATATCTCCAAGTCTCTTGGGATCTTGTCCAATATTTTCTAAATGAGGCGATAGCTAAGGAAAACTAGTTCAGGCTTCTTGCTCCAGCTGGCAGACAAGTTAATGTAGAACTCTTATTTTTTCTTGGCTGGCACAAGTTTGTCTAGTGTGAACCTCAACTAATAAAATTGTTGTGTATTAGGACCATACACTAGAAAGCCTCACTGTCTGGCTTTCAAACTGTTAACCTGTTGTACTGTAAGTATAAAAGACAACAAACTAACATATGGAGATTGTGAGAGAACCTAGAAAAATGCACTCCTCTTATAGTGATGCACAAACTAGAAACTGTGTACCAAACACACAAATAGAAACCCAGCCCCGGGAACTAGAGTAGCATATTCAGTAAATCAACTTGTAGTGGGAAGTATAGCGAGTTAAATCCAGCAGTCAAAGACAATAGGATTAGTGTACTGAACCACGAAGCAGAGGTGGAGCGGAGACCGGAGTTGAGGTGGCCGGAGTTGAGGATGACGACGGCGACCCGAGGAAGAGGACGAGGTGGATCCGGTGCTGTGCGGCTCCTCGGCGATGGCAGATCCGGTGCAGTCCCCCTCCTGGATCGGCTGCGACGCGAACAAGACACTGTTACTGCTCTGCTCTGCTCTGCTCTATGTAGCAAATCGACAGTAGCCAAGAGCAGACCTTCCCAGCGGCGAGGTCCCGATGCGCAGCGCCGACGAGATGGCGGACCCGGCCTTGCTCCGCAGCCACGACAGGAAAGCACCGTCCTTCCTCACCTGCGGGACGGCAAATTTGATTCAATCGACATTCAGCAAAGGGGCGGGGGGACGGGGGGATTTCTTCCTCTCTTTCTTTGCTTGCGGTGAACCCTAGCTAGCCCAGATAGCTCACCTTGGGGATGGCTGCGAGGGGAGCCGGAGCGGGTGTGGAGCGGGCGCGGGGGTCATCGGAGCGGGCGCGGGGGTCGTTGGAGAGGGCCGGGGCCGGCAGCGGTGGCGGCGGCTAGGAACCCTAGCTGTCGCGCTCGGGAGGGAGGTTG
>NC_041388.1:633649421-633701148 GCF_002162155.2 Triticum dicoccoides | reverse complement strand
GGGGGAGGGGGACGGCGAGGGCGCGGGCGCGGGCGGAGGAGGGACGGTGAGGGAGGTGGTCGGGTGCGGCGGGGGAAGCGAGCACGGCCAGGGACGGCGAGCATGGGGGAAGTGGTGGGCGGTGGTGGTCAGGCGCGGGTGAGACGAGGCAGGGGAGGGATTAGAGAGAAATGGAGATTGGGGATTTTAGTGTGGGGGGAGGCTTAGCAATGGCGCACCACCCAGGGGGTGCGCCATAAGTACATCCATAGCAATGGCGCACCACCGAGGGGTGCGCCATAAGTAATTTAATCTAGCCCGACTTGTCAGGTTATATACAACCTAACCCTATCTACAACAGACCCCGCCCACTAGCCCGACTGGTCAATACGCAGCACACACACTAGGAGGTCCTGGGTTTGATCCCTAGGCTCCCCAATATTTTTTATGCATTTTAAATCCTGTTTGATATGTATTTGTGTTTAAATATGTTCAAACTTGTTTAAATCATAACAGTAATATTTTTTTATGAAAACAGTAATAACCCCCCAGGGGTGCGGGGGGCCGGGTGCTTGTCGGCGGCGGTGGAGCGGGGGAGGGTTGCGGCGGGTGGGATCGAGATCGAGATGGAGGGGGAATCAAGATCGAGATGGAGGGGGATCAAGATCAAGTGTCCTCATGAATTCAAAAAGTGCCCATGAAATTTAAAAATATTCATGATATCAAAAAGTGCCCATGAAATGCAATCGAGAAATGAAGGCTACAATTTAAATACAATCGATCTTAGCTAGCTATCTGTTCACAATCTTCTTGCCCTTCTTTTTCGCAAATGGAGTTCTTCTATGGAACGGACGTCCTTTAGGTAGGGTGTTCTTACTTCTTCTTGTGGTGTTTGATGCTACTTCATCGTCGTCGTCATGTTCGATCTTTGGGTCGCCGTACTTGTCGAAGTCTTGCTCATTGGCTACTCCATCCATTCCGATGATCTTCCTTTTGCCTCTCCTCACGACAATACGACTGGGCATTGGTCCACTTGTGAAGCCAGTACCCATGGCTCATTTTTCGCGGTGACGTTTGCGCCCGCGGTCTTGGATTTGGCTTCGGGTATAACCATGGTGGTGAAATACCGGTCTTCTTTTAGGACGCTCTTGGCCCATCTGACACGGAACATCGGGACCTTCTCTCCAGCATAGCTCAGCTCCTAGATCTCCTCGATCCTTCTGTAGTATCTGTCCTTGTCGTTACCGGTGTAGGGTTCCATAGTTACCCCGGAGATCTGATAACCATCGCTCTTCATGTCCTTGTCCTCGGTGTAGAATGTGTAGCCGTTGATATCGTACGCCTCATAGGTCATCAGGTTGTGCTCGGCGCCCTGTGACAAGGCGAATATGAGTTGTTCTTCCGCGGAAGAATCCTCATGTAAAGGGTACGACAGAAGCTTCTGCTTGAACCAACGCGTGGAACATGAGTTCTGCTCTTTGAGTATATCTCCGTCCATCCTCTGTTGGCCTCGGTCATTGTATGTCTTCTCAATAAAGGTTTTGTGCTCTACCACCCAAGGATCGACCACGTCTATGTGTTGTAGCGCGACTAGGTTTGCTCTTTCAAAGTCGGCGAGTCGACCCTCGAAGTCGACATGCATTTCGCGGCGACCCTCATGGTGACCCCATCCAGCGAGCCTGCCGAGGTGCCTGTTGACGGGAAGACCAACGGGGTTCTCGATGCCTAGATAATTCGTGCAGTAGGAGATGCACTCTTCGGTCAGAAAGCCCCTGGCTATACTTCCCTCTGGCCGTGACATGTTGCGAACGTATCCTTTGATGACACCATTCATCCTTTCGAATGGCATCATGCTGTGCAGGAACATCGGCCCGAGTTGGATGATATCCTCCATGATATGGACCAGCAGATGCACCATAACGTCGAAGAATGCGGCCGGGAAGTACATCTCAAGCTCGCATAGTATCACCACGATCTCTTCCTGTAGCCTTCTGAGTTGCCTCACGCCAATCGACTTCTGAGAGATGACGTCGAAAAAGTTGCATAGGCCAAATAGTGTTTCACGGACGTGCGCGTCCATGATCCCACGCATTGCAACTGGAAGTATCTGCGTCATCAGCACGTGACAGTCGTGAGACTTCATCCCGCTAAACTTCTGCTTCGGTGGGTCTAGGTATCTGCTTATCTTCCCCCCATAACCGTAAGGAAGTTTTACTCCTAGGAGGCAGGTGAAAAACTGCTCGATCTCCTCCTGACTTAGAGTGAAGCACGCGGGAGGGTAGTCATTTCCGGTCTTCTTGGCCTTTTTGCCTTTGCGACAACTTTCTGTGTCCTGCTTCGCCTCATCATCATCATCATCATCATCATCCTCATCATTAGCGTGAAGCTCCTGCCTGATGCCCATTGATTTCAAGTCTGCCCTTGCTTTTGGCCCATCTTTGGTTCTCTCTGGCATGTTGAGCAGGGTACCAAGCAGACTCTCGCACACGTTCTTCATGATATGCATGACATCAAGGCTGTGAGGCACACGGTGGATCTTCCAGTACGGCAAGTCCCAGAAAACAGACCTCGTTTTCCATACCTTCAGCAGCGGCTCTGGCGCCTTTCGCTTCTTTCCTGGCAGTGGTCAGTCTTTCCAATTTTTCAACAACTCGTCTATTTCCTCGCCGCTCCTCGTACACGGGCGTTTTCGGGGTTCGGTTTCACCATCGGACAGATCCTTGCGTTTCCTCCACGGGTCATCGTCGCGAAGCCACCTTCAATGTCCCATGAACACGGTTTTCGAAGACCCGAGATCTCTATGTAGCTGGCGATACGTTGTGTCATCCATGCACCTTACGCATCCAGAAAATCCGTGGACTACCTGCCCGCGAGATATCCGTAACCGAGATAGTCGTGCACCGTCGTGAGCAGTGCGGCTCTCATAGGGAAATATTCTTTCTCTGCGGCGTCCCACGTATTGGCTGGCGTTTTCCACAGCGTGTCTAGCTCCTCCTTCAGCAGCCCCAGATACAGATTGATGTCGTTCCTTGGTTGTTTCGGCCCTTCAATTAGCATACTCATGTGAATGTACTTTCTCTTCATGCAAAACCAGGGGGGAAGGTTGTACATCCACACAAACACATGCCAGGTGCTATGTGTGCTTCTCTGGCTGCCAAACGGATTGACTCCATCGGTGCTCGCGCCCAGCACCATGTTCCTTGGATCCTTCCCAAATTCTGGGTATTCGAAGTTCAACGCTTGCCACTGGCTCGCATCCTTAGGGTGACTCAGCATCGTGTCTTTTTTATTTATCTCCGGATCATTTCTGTCATCTTCCCGCTTCTTCTCCTCCCTATCCGCGTGCCAACGCAGGAGCTTTGCTACCTTAGGGTCCGCGAAATACCGCTGCAGACGAGGAGTGATCGGAAAGTACCACACCAATTTTCGAGGAGCTTTCTTCCTCTTCTTGTAACGAGTGACGCCGCACACTGGACATATGGTAGACTCCGTGTGCTCGTCCCGATAAATGATACAATTGTTCATGCACACATGGTATTTCACGTGCGGTAAATCCAGAGGACACACAATTTTCTTCGCCTCCTCGAAACTGGTCGGGCACTTGTTCCCCTTGGGAAGACGTTCGTGCCAGAATGACATGTTCTCGTCGAAGCATGCGTCGGTCATTTTGTGTTTTACCTTCATCTCCAGAGCCATGAGCGTTACTTTCAGGCGGGTATCCTCGGGCCTGCATTCTTCATACAATGGAGTAACCGCGTCTATCTCCAGTTGATCTAGCTTGGCTTTCTCTCGGGCGGCAGCTCTTGCATTATCCGTCTACATGAGAAGCAACTCTTGAATATGAGGGTCCTGCACCCAGCCTCCATCGTCATCTGCTCCGGCATCTTCATCTTCATGATCATGCCCTTCGTCTTGATCTTCCTCATCATCATGTACGACATCTTCTACATGATGACTGTGTATAGCATCACCGTCGTGATCATGTCCTGGAGATTCTTCATCTTCTCGCCCGCCCTCGCTGCGGTGGTACTTGTCTTGTTGCCCTTACTCATTTCTTGCTCGGCCCCAGCCATGGACGACTTCATAGTCATCTTCATCACCTTGCCACCGATAGCCATCCATGAAACCATGCAAGAGCAGGTGGTCCCGCACCTGCTCGGAATCCGGGTCCGCAATAAGGCTCTTCAGATTGCATTTTCGACACGGACATCTTATCTCCATCTCGTTCTTTTGAAGCATCTCGGCCTTCGCGGAGCTCAAAAACCTATTCACGATGCCTTCAGTCATCATGCGGACCATGGTCGCCTGTGGGGTAGAGCAAAACGATATTTTAGAACCAAGAAAAAATTTGGCATGACCTTCCCTAAAAATAGGACCAAAAAGAATGCATAGTGCCAAAATTCTCGCCGAAACGGAAATGAATCAAAACATTCTGGCAAAATATTGGCAACTATCGCATTTCAAATACCGGTACCTTCAAACACAAACATATATGCAACACCACAAACACATGCAACACCACAAACATACATAGATCTAGCTAGGCCACAAAAAGTGCATGTGCTCATTGTTGGAGCGAGCTAGGGAGAAAAAAAAGTAGATCTACATCATGAAGATAGCTTTCCCCTTACTTACCTATCAAAAAAAGGTAATTTCACCACTTAATTTTGATGAATCTATGGTGGAAATGAGGTGAGGAGGAGGAGGTAGCCGAAAGCTTGGAGAAGGAGGCGGAGGGAATGAAGTGGGGAAAGTGAGTGGGTAGGTGTGGGGCTGTCCAAAATATCTTGTTGGGGTCCCAGGTTACTATTGGCGCACCACAAGGAAATGCGCCATTAGTAACCCTGGTTACTAATGGCGCACCTGCAGGTGGTGCGCCATTAGAGGTTTTGCAAAAAAGTAAAAGAAATATAAATATATATACTAATGGCGCACCGTTTCACAGTGTGCCATTACTAGTTTAAACTAGTAATGGCGCCCTGTGAAACGGTGCGCCATTAGTAGTTTTGCAAAAAAAAAGAATAAGAAAAAATTACAGTAATGGCGCATTCTTTGCCTGGTGCACCATTACTAGTTAGAACTAGTAATGGCACATTGTCGACCTGATGCGCCATTAGTATGTATGGAAAAATGGAAAAAAAATTAATACTAGTGGCGCACCCTGTTCCTGCTGTGCCATTAGTGTCTTCCACACTAATGGCGCATCACCAACAGGTGCGCCATTAGTATATAGTAGTGGCGCACTTCTTCCCTGGTGTGCCATTAGTATCAATCCTATCTATAGCCCTTTTCCTAGTAGTGGGCAGAGCCGTCGTTTGATGCCCAAAGGCCGCTGAAGTGGTCCAGCACACCTATCATTTTTGACACTGAGGATCACCCTGATCGCACTACTGCGGTCGGGTACTTGCCGTTGTTGGTTTCACCGATGATACGCAACCTCAAGGTGACAAAGATGCTAGTTGATGGCGGGGCCGGTCTGAACCTGATCTCGCCTTCCATGATCGAGAAGCTACAGATTCCTGATGGAGACCTCGAAGAGACGGGCACATTTCAAGGGGTCAACCCGGGAAGAAGCCAACCTAAGGGAAAGGTCACACTGCCCGTAAATTTTGGAAGCGACCTAAACTTCAGGACGGAGAGGATCGTGTTTGATGTTGCCAAGATCCCCTTGCCCTACAACGGGATCCTTGGCCGCCCAGCGCTGGCCAAGTTTATGGCGGCGTCTCACTACGCATACAACATCCTGAAGATGCCAGGGCCCATGACGATCATCACCATCCCCTCCGACAAGAAAGATGCACTGATTTGCGCTGACCAACTATACCAGCAAGCAGTTGCAGCAGCTGCCGCCGCTAGGGCACTTTCTCATGCCGCTGGGACCCCAGGAGGGAAGAAGAAGAAGAAGGCCGGTGAGACCTCGGACACCCACTCCAGCAAGCGCACCTCTTCGGAGTGTAGCGCTGTCGTCGAGGACGTGCCAGAGAGCTCCGCCGGCGGAAGCAAGAAGTCCAGGGCCACGCCGCCGGGAACCAAGAAGGTTTTCGTCAATGAGGACGGCACGGGAGGAGCTTTTACCATAAGCTCCACCCTTGATGACAAATAGGAATACACGCTCGTCACCTTCCTACGGGCGAATGTCGATGTGTTTGCATGGCAAGCTTCCGACATCCCCGGCGTTCCCAGGGAGGTGATTGAGCACCACCTTGCTATCTGTCCTCATGCGCGGCCCGTCAAGCAGAAGGTCAGGAAGCAAGCTTTGGAACGACAAGAGTTCATCATGGAAGAGATCCGGAAACTGGAGGCGGCGGGTTTGGTAAGAGGAGTGCTCCATCCAACGTGGTTGGCCAATCCGGTCGTGGTGTGCAAGGCAAATGGGAAGTGGAGGCTGTGTATTGATTACACAGATATCAATAAGGCTTGTCCTAAAGACCCCTTCCCGTTGCTGCGCATCGACCAGATTGTTGACTCCACAGCTGGGTGTGATCTGTTGTCATTCCTTGATGCCTACTCTGACTACCACCAGATCTTCATGACAAGAGAAGAGGAAGAGAAAACAACATTCATCACCCCATGTGGTACGTATTGTTTCATGCGGATGCCTTTCGGGTTGAAGAGCGCTGGTTCGAGATTTGTGAGGGCGGTCCAGATTGGTTTTGAACCCCAGCTCCATAGAAATATGGAAGCTTATATGGATGACATAGTGGTCAAAACCAAAGACAGGGCAACCCTCATCACGGATTTGCAAGAAACATTTGGAAACCTGCGCAAGATCAACCTCAAGTTGAACCCTGAGAAGTGTGTATTTGGCGTCCCGTCCGGCAAGCTTCTCGGGTTCTTTGTGTCACAGCGTGGGATAGAGGCCAATCCGGACAAGATCAAAGCTATTGAGCAGATTGAAGCTCCCAAGCGAATCAAGGATGTGCGTCGGCTTGCTGGTTGCGTCGCCGCCATGGGCAGATTCATTTCCAAGTCTGCCGAGCGCGCCCTCCCCTTTTCCAAGATCCTGAAAAAGGCGGGCCTGATGGAGTGGACGCCAGAAGCCGAGGTAGCATTGCGAGATTTGAAGAAATACCTCTCTTTCGCGCCAATACTAGTTGCGCCTAGGCCACAGGAGCCGTTGCTGCTATACCTGGCGGCAAGGAACCAGGTGGTCAGCGCCGCACTAGTGGCCCAGAGAGAGGTTGACGACGAGGTAATGGCAGCAACAGAGCCCGACACCACCAATGCGGAGACGACACAGCCAGTCGAAGTGCCGCCAAAGAAGAAGATGATGCAGCACCAGGTTTGCTTTGTTAGCTCCCTCCTGCAGGGGGCTAGATCAAGGTATTCCGGTGTGCAAAAACTGCTCTTCGGCCTTCTCATGGCCTCGAGGAAGCTGCGTCCCTACTTCCAGGCACACGAGATCACTGTCGTCACTCGCCTCCCTCTGCAACGGATATTGCACAACCCAGATGCAACAGGGAGGACAGTGGAATGGGCACTGGAGCTGTCCAGCTTTGGCCTCAAGTTTGAAAGTACTTCGACGATCCAGAGCCTAGTCCTGGCGGAGTTCATTGCAGAGTGGACCGCAACACCTGACGAAGAAGCCCAAGAAACTGCTCTCCCCGGCAAGGAGGCAAGTTGCAATTGGATTATGTACTTTGATGGGGCTTTCTCCCTACAAGGTGTCGGGGCTGGCGTACTGCTCGTCGCCCCCACCGGAGAGCACCTCAAGTACGTGATCCAGATGCACTTCCCCAGGGAGGTATCAACAAACAATACGGAGGAGTACGAAGGGCTGCTTGTCGGTCTTAGGATCGCAGCGGACCTTGGAATCAAAAAGCTCATTGTCAGGGGCGACTCGCAGCTTGTCGTCAAGCAAGTCAACAAGGATTACCAGAGCCCGTTGATGAAGGCCTACGTTGATGAAGTGAGAAAGCTGGAAGAGCGTTTCGACGGTATACAGGCTGAACACGTTCCCCGAGCAGAGAACGATATCGCCGATTACCTGTCGAAGCGCGCTGCCCTCAAGCTACCTGTGGAACCAGGTACCTTTGTGCTTCAGCTAACTCAGCTATGCGTTGATACATCAAGAGAGCAGAACAAGAGAAGGAAATCAAGGCCCGACAAGTACTTTCCCGCTGAGCTCCCCGGAGCCGCCGGCAAGGATGTTGCCGAGGGCACTGAGCCCGCCACGGGACGGCTCGCTTCGGCGGAGCGTCAAGCTCTTGCCGTCGAGACAGCCGCTCCTATAGCGGAGGAGATGCCTTTAGTCCTCGCCATCGAGCCCCAGGCTCCAGCGTGGGCACAACATACCGTCCGATTCCTCCAAACAGGGGAACTTCCTGAGGAGCAGGAAGAAGCGGAAAAAGTAGCCCGTCGCTCTACCATGTACCAGTTCATCGATGACGTCCTGTACAGGAAGAGACCGAACGGTGTGAAATTGAAGTGTATCCCTCGAGAGGAAGGACTGGAGCTGTTGGCGGAGATACACGGAGGCATATGTGGATCCCACATCGGGTCAAGGGCCCTTGCCGGCAAGGCATTCCGGCAAGGTTTCTTCTGTCCCACCGCTCTCCAGGATGCGACGACACTCGTCACCAGGTGTGAAGCGTGTCAGTTCCATTCAAAGAGGCTTCATCAGCCAGCTCAAGCCCTTCAAACCATTCCTCTCTCCTGGCCCTTCTCGGTCTGGGGGCTCGACATACTGGGCCCTTTCCCCCGCGCTGTCGGGGGCTTTGAGTACTTGTACATTGCAATCGACAAGTTCACAAAGTGGCCAGAGGTGGAAGCAGTGAGGAAGGTCACAGCTCAGTCAGCCGTCAAGTTCTTCAAGGGACTAGTGTGTCGTTTCGGTGTACCCAACAGGGCCATCACCGACAATGGCACACAGTTCACAAGCCGCACCTTCATGCAATATACTCAAGACCTCGGCAGCAAGGTCTGTTTCGCTTCCGTTGCTCACCCGCAAAGCAATGGTCAAGCTGAGAGGGCAAATGCTGAAGTACTGCGAGGCTTAAGGACCAGGACCTTTGACAAGCTGCACAAGAGCGGAAGGCGTTGGATTGATGAGTTGCCGACGGTTCTTTGGTCAATCAGGACGACACCAAATCGAGCCACTGGCCAGATACCCTTTGCCCTGGTATATGGCGCAGAAGCAGTTATCCCCACTGAACTCATATACGGGTCACCTCGAGTGCTCGCTTATGATGAGCTTGAGCAAGAGCAACTGTGGCAAGATGACGCACTGCTCCTTGAGGAAGATCGTCTTCGGGCGGCTGTGAGAGCAGCACGCTACCAGCAAGCCTTGCGACGCTACCATAGCCACAAGGTTCATGCCCGAAGCCTTGAGGAAGGCGACCTTGTCATTCGGCACATTCAATCGGCCAAGAATTCCAACAAGTTGACGCCAAAGTGGGAAGGCCCTTACCGGGTAATACAAGTCACCAGGCCCGGCGCAGTCCGCCTGGAGACCGAAGATGCCGTTCCGGTGAGTAACTCCTGGAACATTGAGCATCTTCGCAAGTTTTACCCGTGAGGCGTGGCTTGCCGGGCCTCTCGGCAAGCCACCTTTTGTACAAGCATTGCCGATGATGCATGTAACCCTTTGTACAAAGCTAGGCGCAGACCCTGAGCATAAATAAATGAAGCGCTGGCGCCCTAAATTTTAGCATGCATGCTAGGTCGAGTCTCGTCCTTGGTTAGGGTTGATAGTGCGTAGCGGCGACTAACCCCTAGCTTAGAGGTCGAGTGTGCGTCCCTTTGCTGTTCTTTCGTCTTCTTTGGTTCACAGGACTCACACATATCCTTGCCGGACCACTTATGGACGAAAAAGAGAAGGAGGACGGACCAGCATCTAGACAGCGGCAAGCCAGTATTACCGGGGGTTGCAAGAGCAAAGATTCACCCACGGCAAACCAAAGTTGCCGGGGGATACAGCTTCAGATAAGTTCTTCATCCCTTATCATGCATTCCCTTATGGAATGAGGTATGTGAAACCTCGTTTTTCCTAAAAGCTACCGTGCTCCTCTAACTCTAGGCCCCATGACTCGTTCCTGGGGCCAGGTTTGATCGTAGTCGCGACAGCAAAAGGATGAAACGAGGAGCCTGAACCCGCCTCATCCCTGCCTCCGCCAAAGGCATGAGAAAGGTCGAGTGAGGTGGAGAGACGGCAAGGCCTGTTGCCGGGCGAGGAAATGTTTATCTTATAGATATCAAGGATTTACTCCTTGTCGTGGGTTCTACCGGCAAACAAATGGCCCGGCAAACATCCCTTTTTCATTAAAAACATTCCATTCAGGTATAGTCCGTAGGGAATGAAAAACATGAATGATGGGATTGCAAGTTTTAAATTCAGCTAAGGCCCGAAGGCTTACAAATTAAAAAGAGATAAGGTGCCCGTAATCCCTTCCTTGTCCCTCTCCTCAGGAGGCAGGTTAAGGATGTGAAAAGGGCAAAAGAGGCGCCTAGGCGAGCTATGGGTGGCAGAAGACACCAAGAGAACATCCCGGTGGCCGTCCAAAGGCTGGATGGTGATGGCGGCGCCAGAAGTAGAGCTCGAAGACGAGGCGGCAGGATGTCAGCACGCGTCGAAGGCATCGGTGCCCGCGAACTCCGAGTTGACGGCCTTGCCGCCCGCCCTCTTCCTCTTCCGCAGCCTCCCAACGCCAGCCGCCCAAGGAGACGACACCGAGAAGTTCAAGGAGCCGGCGACACGGATGATGGGGTCGCCGGTGCCGCACGGAGCGGCGCCCGACACCTAGTCGGACCCGTCATCCTGCCGCCTACTGCCCTCGTCGTTGCTGCTGCTGTCCTCCTCATCACTCCCGCCCGAGGAGGAGTCTTCACTATCAGAAGAACTCTCCACGCAGCACCTTGCGCGGGTCCCGAAGAGCCCGAAGACCTTGACGGAGAGGAGGCCGCCCTCCATCAGCTTGAAATGGAGAGTGAGCCCCTCCGTTAGGTGGTGGATGTGAACGAACGTCTTCCATCCTCGACGAAGATACATCACATGAGGGGCTGGGAAATCAACGCGAACCCGCGTAACGCTGATCCCGCAGCCCCTCATATGCAGTCGCAACGACTCCGGCAGATCCATCTCCATCTCCCGCGCAATTGGAGTTGGGAGACGAAGGCGACGACGAGGCGGCCGGCGCAGCCTGACGAAGAACTCGCAAGGGTCATCCCCAACGTGGCCCTCCATGGGAGGAGGAACCGCTGGCGGAGGCGAGGCCGGCGCGCCGCCCCGTCCTCCTCTTCCCCGAGCGCCTCGGCCTCGCCCACGGCCTCACCCCCTCCCCCTTCCCCTTGCGGTTGACCCTGCCACCGCAGGCGTAGGAGAAGGAGGGACGCGTTGTCGAGCGGCGACCCGCGTCGCCACTGTTGAAGGACCAAGGTTGCCTTTCTCCATGGCGAATGGAAGGGAGGGGAGCGGAAGCTGAAGAAGGAAGGAGATGAAGGAATGCAGGACGCCACCCCCCTCCCGCTCTTTATAAAGGGACGGGGTGGGGGCTTGGCCGCCCTGCTCCACCAATCAAGACGCGGAAGGCGCAGGAGACCGGGACCGGCCCGCTGCCCCAGCCCGTGACGACCCGGTTTTCCGCCTCCACCGATTGCCACCCCAAGCGCATGGGCGCCACGTGGCAAGCGTGCAGGACTGAGGCGACCTCTCCCCACCCCATGATCAAAGGGAGAGGTCGCCTCGGCCCCGTTCAGTAAATGGGCCACGCCTCCACGCCTCCCTTTGTTTATGGGGAAGGCGCGAACCGCCCCCTTTACTATGACGTGATGCATGCGTGCAGAGCTCAGCCCCACGCATGCCGCCCACGTCATGCACGCCTCCCCACGCCGCGCCACGCGCGGGACGCATGGAAAGCGCAGCGCGCGAAGAAACTTATCGCGGTAAAAACCGTCCCGCCTGCCCGCGCACCGTTTTTGGGCCTAGCCCAACAACGTGTTGCGCTTATGTGTGGCCCAGGCCCGGGGGCTCCTGTCGGTGTACAAAAAAGGGGGGTACACTTTTTGTACCTATATGACTGTGCACGGGCAGTCTGAGCCACGGGCGCCGCCACGCCGAGCACGGCAAGGGAGGTAAACCAAGGTAAGGCCGAAGCTGAAGAGGAGCAGAACGACGCTAAGACCAAGACCACAAAGAGCAAAGGGGACAAAGCAGACCCCCTCGGCAAGATCCTTGTCGGGGGGCAGCTTTAGCTAGCCCGGCAAGATCCTTGCCGTGGCAGCTCACCCCACACCTACGGAGCGAGGTCACCCTTGAGTCCACTGCCCCCATGGGGCAAGGATTCGGGAGACATCCCCGTGGTGGCATGCAGATCTTTGTGAAGACATTCAAGACCAGATGCCCACTTAAGAAGGTGATGACCCTTGGCGGGATCCCAGCCAAGGAGGACCACAAGGCCCCCGGCAAGAGCCTTGCCGGGGATGACAGCGAGCGCCACGGCAAGACCCTTGCCGGGGCCCCGGCAAGGCCCTTGCCAAGGACACCCGCGGGGCCACCATCAGGCCCACACCAGTCGGGCCCCCACCGCCGTTCGCATGCAGCTGCCGACCCAACCAGTTGGGCAGGCACCTGCGTGGCGGCGTGCAGATCTTCGGGGAGACACACCACTGCGCCACCTCAGCTGCTTGCCTGCCTACATGGCACCACAAGCACCGCTGGCCAGGGCGCGTGTCAACGCAAGAGGGAGCGGTGACGGATGGGACAGGGCTCTCCCCCGTCCCCGATTGTCAGGACCCCGACTCGATGTCACATCGATCTAGCTGGTAACACCTCATATCACTTTGCGGCCTCACGCACGGTATCCCCACGGGTGTCGTCTTACCTTTTTCCCGGGACCGTTTGCGCCTTTTGGCTCATGTATATGATAGTGTCGCTAGCATCCATATGATAAAGAGCCCGGGCTGACATGACTAGTCGTAAACCCAAAGTGGCACAGACTTACAGGGACAGGCATCCATGACCCAGCTTCGAACGTGTCGGTCATCAGCAAGTGGGTCCGGGCTGTAGCACTGGGCTAGCAGGACTCCGGTAAACCGGGCTGTAGCGGGCTAACAGGACTCCGGTACTCAAAGCGTGACATTTCCCCGAAGGGACAGACACAGGAACGAAGAAGGACACATGCCGGCCAGCCTAAGTGTTCCAGAGCAGTAGCAAGCTACCATGGCTCAGCGGTAACACTAGGAGACATTTCCCGGTAAGAGAGGCTACTAAAGATAAACAACTAGATAGCCAGATCCCACACATACCAAGCATTTCAATCATACACACAATATGCTCGATATGTGCAAATACAACGAAGCATCACAACATGACTCTACGACACAAGTACTTTATTTAAGGCTCAGAGAGCCGTACATAACATACACAAAGGTACGGGTCTCACGACCCAACATACAAGTCATACAGTCATACAAGCCAACAGCGGAAGTAAATTGTCTGAGTACAGACAACTAGTGAAATAAAAGAGGCTTGGAAGGCCTAGCTATACTACGTGGTCCTCCACAAGCTCAGGGTCACCACCTGGGTCCTTAGCCTACTCGTTGATGTCCACGTCTACATAAAACCCATCAGAAGGGGTTGCAGCGTCTTCTGTAAAAATGTAGATTATAGCAACATGAGTACAAAGGTACTCAGCAAGACTTACATCAAATCCTACATACATGCATAGTATCAAGAAGGGTTGGTGGAGTTATTGCAGCAAGCCAGCTTTGACTCTTGGCTAGACTATCCTACGATACTCCAACTTGAAAAGGTTTTGCGCACACGAGTCCACTACTCACCACTTCAATACACTACCGAGGGTCCGCCTCCGTCTTCCTACGGAAGAGCCATCCTCGGCACTCACACTTATCTTGAGGCTTTTAGTAGTTTCCATTTACTTGTCTATGAACTGTATAGGCAACCAAGTAGTCCTTTACCGCGGACGCGGCTATTCGAATAGATCATGTTAACCCTGCAGGGGTGTACTTCTTCATACATGTTTCCACCACTTAGCGTCTGCACACGACATGTGCTCGGCAGACTTCAAGCGAAAGCCGACGTGGGTGTAGACCACGACCTACCTAAACACTTAAGCCTCTAGTCCAGGTTTATCGCCTATTCAGGTTCCATCCGCAGGGAGTCCGGCCGAGGTTTCCCATACGGCCCCGAACGATGTGAACAGAGTTCCCGAGATACCTAACGGGTATTCGGTACACCCGGCCACGTACCTACCGCATCACAGCCCACCCCTACGGTCAGCGCTGTCCACGGCCTCCAGTAGGCTACAAACACCAGAAACTACTTGCAACTCCTGGACAGAGAGCTAGGGTGAATAAGAAGTCGAGCGGGGTCATATTTCAGGGCCCAATGCATGGTAGTAGCTGTATCTTAAATCACACATACAGATCTCAGTGCTTAAGGTCGGCTTCAATGAAACAACCCACCATGTACTCCTACATGGCCTCTCATCGATACCTTTACCAAATCGTGTTCACCACACCACTCTCATTACCGACGTTAACATTTCACTCTAGCCCATCACCCAGATGAACCAGACCTGACACAACTCTAAGCATAGCAGGCATAGCAAGGTAGGAACAACACATACATATGGCTCAATCAACTCCTACACATGCTAGTGGGTTTCATCTAGTTACTGTGGCAATGACAGGTCATGCAGAGGAAATGGGTTCAACTACCGTAGCACACAGCAGTTTGAATCGCGTTGTCTTAATGCAGTAAAAGAGAGCAGGAGCGAGAACATGGGGTTGTATCGATATGATCAAATGGTTGGTTGCTTGCCTGATGGTTCGATGCACGGATACGGTTCTTCGTTAGGGTAATCACGGTACTCCTCGGGAACAGATCCTGTCGCAAAGGACATCGATACACAAGCATCACCAAACAATGTGCAACAATATGATGCATGCATGAAACATGGCAATATGAGTGTGTTGGGCTAATGCAACTAAAGCCAGAAGTGTTTGAACAAATTTGAATCAAAGATTCAAATTCCAAATTCAAATATGGCCTTTTAAAGTGCCTTTTCTTGTTCTGATTAAAACATCAATTTAACTTGTTTGATCATGCATGAAAATAGTACAGATGGATAGATTGGATTTTTCTGATCATTTTTCATATATAATTTGTCCAATTTGGAGTTACAGAATAAAAGTTATGAATTTTTGAAGTTTAATTAATATTCTGGAATTTCCTGATTTAATTTAAATCCAGAAATCAATTACTGCGTCAGCCTGACGTCACAGTGACGTCAGCAGGTCAACAGGGCTGGCTCGGGTCAAACCTGACGTGTGGGGTCCACACGTCAGTGACAGGGGGGTTAAACAGATTTAAATTAATCCTAATTACTAATTAGTGGCGCTGGGGCCCACTGTCAGTGTCAGGGGGGGTTGACTAACAGTAGTTAGCGCTAACCTAACCACCTGGCCGACAGGGCCCACGCGTCAGTGACCCTGGAGGGTCAAACCCCAGGTCGGACTAGTCAAACCCCCACCGGCGACATGACGCCGGCGAGGTCCGAGACGGCGGCGAGAGTGCTTTTTGCCATTCCGGCAACCAAATGGACGGCGGAAGGCATCTACGTGTTGCTGAGGTTGAGCCGCGGCTATTGGTGGTGGTGGTTGGGCTCGGGGTGGCCGGAGTTGACGGCGGCGAGCTCGGCTGCGGCGGCCGGAGTTCGGGTGCGGTCGGGATCAGTGTTGCAGGGCGTTAGGGGGGGTGTTGGAGCGTGCTACGTGCTCCTAGTGAGGTGTGGAGCACGATGGCGTGCTCGGTTGGGCGCTACGGCGACCGTGGCCACGACGGCGACATCGTCGGCGGCGTGAAGCTCTCGGCCGAGGTGGGGCTAGGGCCTAGGGGTCGGGAGAGAGCAGGGGAGAAGGGGGAAACAACTCGGGGGCTCACCGCGGTTGCAGTGGGCGTCGAAGCGGGCTCGGGGACGCGCTGGTGACGATGAATTCGACGGCGACGACGGTCGGAGCCCGAAGAGGGGAACGGCGATGTGGCGGCGATGCAGGGCTTCCGGGGACTCGTGGAGCGGTGGGGAGGAAGAGGGAGTCGAGGCGGAGCTCCTGAGCTAATCGGGGGAGCGAGGGGTGGTCGGAGACGGTGGCTAAGGCGAACGGCGGCGACGATGAGCTTCGGCCGTGAGAGAGAGAGAGCGAGGGAGAGCCGGGGGAGAGTGAATGGGGTGTCGGCGAGGTCGGGGCGACGACCAGAAGACGATCCACGCGGCGCAACGGCGACCAGGGCGATGCAGAGAGGCTGGGTGGTGCGTGGCGAGCTCGGGCGCGCCATGCTCACCTCCCTGCCTGCTCTGGCGAGGGGAAGCAGCTGGCTGGCACGGGCCAGCACAGTGCTGGGCCGGCTGGGCTGGGCCGCACAGGGAGGAGCCCAGGTAAGCTTCTCCCTTTATTTATTTTCTGTTTTCTGTTTTTATTTAATATATCTGCAACTTTGTTGAATTAAATAAAATACCTAGGCAACTCCAAAAATCACCAAACTACTCCTGGTCCATAGTTGGATTATTTCCAACATGAAACATTTTAGTTTGGAGATATTTGAGCATTTAAATATTTTATATTATTTTAAATGCCCAAATTCAAATATCTATGATTTAAATCAAAAACCCTAGGATGGCCTAGAAAAATGTGCACCACTTTTGTCAGAGGTTCTGAACCAAGGCAAAAATGATGGGCATTTTAGAAGGGCATTTCAGGTTCATTGAAAAATTATTTTAGTAACCCTAGTTGGTTTCAGAGGGGACTGGGGGTTCTGTCATCCCCATTTCAAGTTTCTGATGAAAGAGTAAACATGATGCAACACTCTAATGCATGACTAGCTAGGGTGTGACAACTCACCCCCACTCAAAAGAATCTCGTCCCGAGATTTGGGTTCCTCCGAGAAGAAGGCGGGATACTCGAGTCGAAGACGATCCTCCCTTTCCCAAGTTGCTTCATCTTCAGAATGGTGCGACCATTGAACCTTGAGAAACTTGATATTATGACGTCGCGTGGTACGTTCGGCTTGATCGAGGATACGAATGGGGTACTCTCGATATGTAAGATTATCTTGGAGATCAAGCGTTTCGTGGTCCACTTCACGGATAGGATCCGAGAAGCAACGCCTGAGTTGAGAAATGTGGAAGACATCGTGAACTCTGGAGAGGTGCGGAGGTAGTTCCAATTGGTAGGCAACTTCTCCTCGTTTGGCAAGAATGCGAAAAGGTCCAATGTAACGAGGAGCCAATTTGCCTTTGATACCGAAACGATGGGTTCCCTTCAGAGGGGTGACCCGAAGGTAAGCCTTCTCGTCAACCTCAAAAGTCATAGCCTTATGTTTTCGGTCATATTGACTCTTTTGACGGGATTGGGCTGTTTTCAACTTTTCACGAACGATTCGAACTTGTTCTTCTGCTTCCTGAATCATATCCGGGCCAAAGAATTGTCTTTCCCCGGTCTTTGACCAGTTAAGGGGTGTTCGACATCGTCGTCCATAGAGAACTTCAAAAGGGGCTTTACCCAAGCTAGATTGATAGCTGTTGTTGTAAGCGAATTCGGCAAATGGAAGGCACTTCTCCCAGTCCATTCCGAACGAGATAACAGAGGCTCGAAGCATGTCTTCCAGAATCTGATTGACGCGTTCCACTTGACCACTTGACTGAGGGTGGAAAGCGGTGCTAAAGGAGAGACGAGTTCCCATAGCATTTTGGAAACTTTCCCAAAATCGAGAGGTGAAAAGACTTCCTCGATCCGAATTGATTTCCAAAGGAACACCATGGAGGGACACTATTCGGGAGATGTACAAGTCTGCCAGCTGACTAGCGGTTATACTCTCACGAACAGGTAGGAAATGAGCTACTTTGGAAAGACGACCGACCACGACGAAAATAGCATTATTCCCTCTCTTGGTCCTGGGAAAACCGGTAATGAAATCCATACCAATTTTATCCCATTTCCATTCAGGAATAGCTAAGGGTTGAAGGGTGCCAGCAGGCCGTTGGTGCTCTGCTTTTACACGACGACAGACGTCGCAATTAGCGATATACTGAGCAATTTCTCTCTTCATCCTAGTCCACCAGAACCTCTGGCGTAGGTCCTGATACATTTTAGTACTACCGGGATGAATAGTGAGAGGAGATTCATGAGCCTCCTTGAGGATCAACTGCCGTAGATGCTGGTTCTTGGGAACCACTAGACGGTTCTCAAAGTACACAACACCATGATCATTTGTGGAGAAACAACTAGCACCTCCGCTAGCAATGTTCTCTTTGATTTTAGATATTCCCTTATCTCGCTTTTGGGCAGCGATGATTTGATCCGTAAGAGTAGGTTTTGCCACCAAGGTGGAAAGATACCCTTGAAGAACAATGTGAAGGTTAAACTTTCGAAATTCCTCATGGAGAAGCGGTTGACTTTGTTGTAACATCAGATTGTTACAATAAGATTTACGACTTAGCGCATCAGCCATGACGTTGGCTTTCCCTGGGGTGTAGGTTATTCCTAAGTCAAAGTCTGTGATCAATTCAACCCAACGTCTTTGCCTGTGGTTCAGATCCGGTTGGGTGAAGATGTACTTCAGACTTTGGTGGTCAGTGAATATTTCGCAACGATTACCGAGGAGGTAATGTCGCCAGGTCTTAAGTGCATAGACTACGGCTGCAAGCTCTAGATCATGAGTAGGATAATTCTCCTCATGTGGGTGCAATTGTCGTGAAGCGTAAGCAATTACGTGTCGATCTTGCATGAGAATGCAACCTAGTCCTTGTCGCGAGGCGTCGCAGTAGATAACAAAGTCCTTGGAGAAGTCTGGCGGTACCAGTATGGGAGCAGAAGTCAGGCGTCTTTTCAGTTCCTGAAAACTGTGCTCACATTGTGGAGTCCATTCGAACTTCTTATCTTTCT
The DNA here is from genome assembly GCF_002162155.2 of Triticum dicoccoides. NCBI lineage: Eukaryota > Viridiplantae > Streptophyta > Magnoliopsida > Poales > Poaceae > Triticum > Triticum dicoccoides. The sequence continues at coordinate 633,682,269 of NC_041388.1, read as the reverse complement.
TGAGGAGTTCGGTTAGGGGTTTAGCAACTTTGGAGAAGTTCTCGACAAAGCGACGACAATAGCTCGCTAAGCCCAGAAAACTCCGAACTTGCTTGACCGATTCGGGTGGAGTCCAATCAAGGACAGCTTGAACTCGCTCAGGGTTAACAGCAATACCTTTACCAGATATTACATGACCCAGATAGGTCACTTCTGACAACCAAAATTCACATTTAGAGAATTTGGCATAAAGGCGATGCTCTCGAAGTTTCTTCAACACTAGCCTTAAATGTTCGGCATGTTCTTCCTCGTTCTTGGAGTAGATGAGTATATCATCGAGATAAACTACGACGAATTTATCCAAATACTCCATGAAGATTGAGTTCATTAACCGAGAAAAGGTGGCTGGAGCGTTGGTTAGACCGAAGGACATGACGGTGTACTCGTATTGGCCATAACGAGTAACAAAGGCCGTTTTAGGAATGTCCCCATTTCTGATTTTGATTTGATGGTAGCCCAACCTCAAATCCATCTTAGAGAAGACTGAGGATCCAGCGAGCTGATCATACAGATCGTTGATCCTGGGAAGTGGATATTTGTTCTTGATTGTGACCAAGTTGACAGGTCGGTAATCTACAACCATCCGGTCCGTACCATCCTTCTTCTTGACGAATAGGACGGGGCAAGCCCACGGAGATGAACTAGGGCGGATGAAACCCTTTTTCAAGGATTCATCGAGTTGTTTCTTAAGCTCGGCTAGTTCTAGGGGTGCCATCTTATAAGGTCTTCTAGCAATCGGAATGGTTCCTGGAATGAGGTCTATTACGAACTCAACATCCCTGTCAGGTGGAACACCTGGCAATTCCTCTGGAAAGACATCCGGGAAGTCACAGACTACCGGAACGTCGTCAAGGTCTGGCAAGGGGCTGGCGTTAAGAGAATATAATTGCCGCTTGGCTAATCGAGTCAAGACATTGACTATCTTCCCCGAAGGATGGGTGAGTTGAACAGTCCTAGAGAAGCAATCAATTTTGGCATGATGAGCTGACATCCAGTCCATACCCAAAATGATATTAATATCTGAAGATTTAAGGGCTATCAAAGATGCGAGAAAAACAAGTCTGTCGACTTGGATTTCATTTCCATGGCTTACTCTAGAAGTTTGCCATTTGGATCCCGGAGTTTGAATTACCATAGAGGATGGCAAGTCACAGAATGCAACGTTATGCAAGCGAGCATAATTTTCAGATATAAACGAATGAGAGGCTCCTGTATCGAAAAGAACCGATGCCGGGTGGCAATTAACAAGAAGCGTACCGAGAACGACGTTGGGATCTTCTTGAGCTTCTTCGGCAGAGATACAGTTGACATGGCCACGTGAAGCGGTGACCGGTTTAGCATGAAACACTTTCCCTGTCGGCTTGCCACGGCCAACAGCTTTAGCAGATTGATTGGGGTTGGTCTGGGGGCACTCACGCATATAGTGACCAGATTCCCCACACTTGAAACAAGTCACAGAACTGGTACGTGGAGGAGCATTATTGGTTGGACCCCCATAGGGCTTGGCCGGTGCAGACTGTTGAACAGGGCGAGGCACCTGGAAAGATGGCCTCGGTGTGAACCTGGGTGGCAGGGCGGTGTTGGGTACCCACACGCGGCGCTTCTGAGGACCAGCACCGGATGAGGAACCCATGTCACGTCCATGCTTGCGTGTTGCGTCATAGTCAGTCTGACCAGTTTCAGCACTGATGGCTTTGTTGACAAGTTTCGAAAAAGATGTGCACTCATGCAGACGAAGGTCGCGGCGAAGCTCAGGACTAAGGCCCTTACGGAACCTTGCTTGCTTCTTGGCGTCAGTAGAAACTTCCTCAGTTGCATATCGGGCGAGATTACCAAACTCCCTGCTATAGACATCCACAGAAAGTCGGCCTTGGGTGAAATTGCAAAATTCTTCACGCTTACGGTCCATGAGGCCCTCCGGAATGTGATGTTCACGGAAAGCCTCGCTGAACTCAGCCCAAGTAGTGACATGGCCCGCTGGGTGCATAGCTCCATAATTCTCCCACCATAGACTGGCGGGGCCTTCAAGATGATATGCAGCAAAGGTGACCTTGTCAGCCTCTGCTACCAGCGCGGAACGCAGTTTGTGAGAGATACTGCGAAGCCAGTCATCAGCGTCGAGAGGCTCGACGGAGTGGTGGAACGTGGGTGGATGCAATTTGATAAAATCACTGAGTGACACCACGTTAGCCCTCTGATGGTGTGCTGTGTTCTGTTCAATACGCTCCAACAAACGGTTGGTCTCCCGCTTGTTTCTCTCAGCTTCCATCATAACCTCGGCTAGTGAAGGAGGATGAGGTAGATTTGCATCCCTGACTTCACTGCCTTCGGCCTGCTCTTGAGGAGCAGGGTTAGTGCGCGTGTTGACCATCCTAGGTAAACAAGACAATGATTTAGTCAGGATGATAATTTCCGACATAGAGTACATAATGTAAGGAATAACTCGGAATGCAAGATGATCATCCGTATGACATGGTAGATACAGAAACTGCTTCTTTATTCCATCGTCATACACACCATACAGGTTTAGTACAAGACCAAGCAAGGTACTAAAACGGTGAAAAGAGGATTACATCTCATCGGAGGCATCTCAAGCTCCTATACATTATTTTTCTACACCTCCGGAAGGAGTACAAACTAGGTCATAACCCACGAGTCACGCGGGACGATAGAGGACACGGCTAGTGCGAACTAGTGATACCACCACTAGCTCAGACTGATCCGTAGTAGTCCTCGTAGAAGTCACCTCCATAGCCCGGAAGTTCAACATGATCATCCGGAAACAGACGGTCTCGCGGAGCTTGTGGACCATAGGGACTAGGATGAGGTCTTGGACCAACAGACGGTGGCCTGCGGGGACCGCGAGGTGGGGTGATGCCTCCTACATCACGCCAAACCATCACGTCCGGCAGAGCAGATCTCACAGGATAGAGATCGCGCATATCTGAATATCCAGCTTGCACCGCCGGTGCGAACCGAGTCAAAGTGGCCCAGTGGTCAGCACGGGTATTGAAGAGCTCTAACCTTAAGGCCCGATTTTCACGGTCCTTATCCTCGAGCATCTCAGCAGTGGTGCGAGTCCGTGAATCCTCCTGAGTGGAGTCAGCATAGATAGCCTGGAGATACCCTTGTGCTCCCGGAAGTGATCCTGGCATATACCGGAAGTCAGAGTCCCGAAATAAACCAGATCTGACTCGCATAATGGTCATCATAGAGTAGGCGGCATCCTGCACAGCCATCTCGATAGTAACCCCGAGTCCATAGGAGCAGTGAAGAGGCTCGGTGGATCCAGGATAAGATGGAAATATCCTGACAGTGCAGAGATACTGGCTTTGATTAAAGTCTCGGAATTGCTCTTCGACCGTGTACTCAGGATACCAGCGGTATCCAGCCTCAGTCATTACCCTGACCAACTTGGCAGTATGGCCGGGTACATCTAGGCATCGAGTCAGGCGAACCACTTGATTGAGGTCGCGAGTGGCCATCTGAAAGCATAATCATAATGCAAAGGCATTAGAATTTCTAGCAAAATTTCGGCAGCATAACAGCTGTAAATGCTCAAAAAGGATATTGAGACATTTGACGAAGGATTTCGTACACACTCAACATCATCATATCAAGTTCTGGAACCATTCCATCAACATAATGTGGTAGTAGAACTGAACTAGGCTGATAACCATCAAACTTATAAGGTACTACTGATCAGTAACACGTGATCCTGATAGAGAGAACAGATCCTAATTCCTTAACCCCCGGTGGAAGAATGGACTGACTCAGATCAGAAGGTCATAAGGTATAAGAAGTAAAAAGAGCCTTACGTTCCAACCCACAAACAATTCCCCTACATATAACTAAGAATTTCTAGACTCAACATCGACCAGTTTGGCTTGGAGAACCTACAGGCAGTCCGGCTCTGATGCCAACGCTGTTAGGACCCCGACTCGATGTCACATCGATCTAGCTGGTAACACCTCATATCACTTTGCGGCCTCACGCACGGTATCCCCACGGGTGTCGTCTTACCTTTTTCCCGGGACCGTTTGCGCCTTTTGGCTCACGTATATGATAGTGTCGCTAGCATCCATATGATAAAGAGCCCGGGCTGACATGACTAGTCGTAAACCCAAAGTGGCACAGACTTACAGGGACAGGCATCCATGACCCAGCTTCGAACGTGTCGGTCATCAGCAAGTGGGTCCGGGCTGTAGCACTGGGCTAGCAGGACTCCGGTAAACCGGGCTGTAGCGGGCTAACAGGACTCCGGTACTCAAAGCGTGACATTTCCCCGAAGGGACAGACACAGGAACGAAGAAGGACACATGCCGGCCAGCCTAAGTGTTCCAGAGCAGTAGCAAGCTACCATGGCTCAGCGGTAACACTAGGAGACATTTCCCGGTAAGAGAGGCTACTAAAGATAAACAACTAGATAGCCAGATCCCACACATACCAAGCATTTCAATCATACACACAATATGCTCGATATGTGCAAATACAACGAAGCATCACAACATGACTCTACGACACAAGTACTTTATTTAAGGCTCAGAGAGCCGTACATAACATACACAAAGGTACGGGTCTCACGACCCAACATACAAGTCATACAGTCATACAAGCCAACAGCGGAAGTAACTTGTCTGAGTACAGACAACTAGTGAAATAAAAGAGGCTTGGAAGGCCTAGCTATACTACGTGGTCCTCCACAAGCTCAGGGTCACCACCTGGGTCCTTAGCCTACTCGTTGATGTCCACGTCTACATAAAACCCATCAGAAGGGGTTGCAGCGTCTTCTGTAAAAATGTAGATTATAGCAACATGAGTACAAAGGTACTCAGCAAGACTTACATCAGATCCTACATACATGCATAGTATCAAGAAGGGTTGGTGGAGTTATTGCAGCAAGCCAGCTTTGACTCTTGGCTAGACTATCCTACGATACTCCAACTTGAAAAGGTTTTGCGCACACGAGTCCACTACTCACCACTTCAATACACTACCGAGGGTCCGCCTCCGTCTTCCTACGGAAGAGCCATCCTCGGCACTCACACTTATCTTGAGGCTTTTAGTAGTTTCCATTTACTTGTCTATGAACTGTATAGGCAACCAAGTAGTCCTTTACCGCGGACGCGGCTATTCGAATAGATCATGTTAACCCTGCAGGGGTGTACTTCTTCATACATGTTTCCACCACTTAGCGTCTGCACACGACATGTGCTCGGCAGACTTCAAGCGAAAGCCGACGTGGGTGTAGACCACGACCTACCTAAACACTTAAGCCTCTAGTCCAGGTTTATCGCCTATTCAGGTTCCATCCGCAGGGAGTCCGGCCGAGGTTTCCCATACGGCCCCGAACGATGTGAACAGAGTTCCCGAGATACCTAACGGGTATTCGGTACACCCGGCCACGTACCTACCGCATCACAGCCCACCCCTACGGTCAGCGCTGTCCACGGCCTCCAGTAGGCTACAAACACCAGAAACTACTTGCAACTCCTGGACAGAGAGCTAGGGTGAATAAGAAGTCGAGCGGGGTCATATTTCAGGGCCCAATGCATGGTAGTAGCTGTATCTTAAATCACACATACAGATCTCAGTGCTTAAGGTCGGCTTCAATGAAACAACCCACCATGTACTCCTACATGGCCTCTCATCGATACCTTTACCAAATCGTGTTCACCACACCACTCTCATTACCGACGTTAACATTTCACTCTAGCCCATCACCCAGATGAACCAGACCTGACACAACTCTAAGCATAGCAGGCATAGCAAGGTAGGAACAACACATACATATGGCTCAATCAACTCCTACACATGCTAGTGGGTTTCATCTAGTTACTGTGGCAATGACAGGTCATGCAGAGGAAATGGGTTCAACTACCGTAGCACACAGCAGTTTGAATCGCGTTGTCTTAATGCAGTAAAAGAGAGCAGGAGCAAGAACATGGGGTTGTATCGATATGATCAAATGGTTGGTTGCTTGCCTGATGGTTCGATGCACGGATACGGTTCTTCGTTAGGGTAATCACGGTACTCCTCGGGAACAGATCCTGTCGCAAAGGACATCGATACACAAGCATCACCAAACAATGTGCAACAATATGATGCATGCATGAAACATGGCAATATGAGTGTGTTGGGCTAATGCAACTAAAGCCAGAAGTGTTTGAACAAATTTGAATCAAAGATTCAAATTCCAAATTCAAATATGGCCTTTTAAAGTGCCTTTTCTTGTTCTGATTAAAACATCAATTTAACTTGTTTGATCATGCATGAAAATAGTACAGATGGATAGATTGGATTTTTCTGATCATTTTTCATATATAATTTGTCCAATTTGGAGTTACAGAATAAAAGTTATGAATTTTTGAAGTTTAATTAATATTCTGGAATTTCCTGATTTAATTTAAATCCAGAAATCAATTACTGCGTCAGCCTGACGTCACAGTGACGTCAGCAGGTCAACAGGGCTGGCTCGGGTCAAACCTGACGTGTGGGGTCCACACGTCAGTGACAGGGGGGGTTAAACAGATTTAAATTAATCCCAATTACTAATTAGTGGCGCTGGGGCCCACTGTCAGTGTCAGGGGGGGTTGACTAACAGTAGTTAGCGCTAACCTAACCACCTGGCCGACAGGGCCCACGCGTCAGTGACCCTGGAGGGTCAAACCCCAGGTCGGACTAGTCAAACCCCCACCGGCGACATGACGCCGGCGAGGTCCGAGACGGCGGCGAGAGTGCTTTTTGCCATTCCGGCAACCAAATGGACGGCGGAAGGCATCTACGTGTTGCTGAGGTTGAGCCGCGGCTATTGGTGGTGGTGGTTGGGCTCGGGGTGGCCGGAGTTGACGGCGGCGAGCTCGGCTGCGGCGGCCGGAGTTCGGGTGCGGTCGGGATCAGTGTTGCAGGGCGTTAGGGGGGTGTTGGAGCGTGCTACGTGCTCCTAGTGAGGTGTGGAGCACGATGGCGTGCTCGGTTGGGCGCTACGGCGACCGTGGCCACGACGGCGACATCGTCGGCGGCGTGAAGCTCTCGGCCGAGGTGGGGCTAGGGCCTAGGGGTCGGGAGAGAGCAGGGGAGAAGGGGGAAACGACTCGGGGGCTCACCGCGGTTGCAGTGGGCGTCGAAGCGGGCTCGGGGACGCGCTGGTGACGATGAATTCGACGGCGACGACGGTCGGAGCCCGAAGAGGGGAACGGCGACGTGGCGGCGATGCAGGGCTTCCGGGGACTCGTGGAGCGGTGGGGAGGAAGAGGGAGTCGAGGCGGAGCTCCTAAGCTAATCGGGGGAGCGAGGGGTGGTCGGAGACGGTGGCTAAGGCGAACGGCGGCGAAGGTGAGCTTCGGCCGTGAGAGAGAGAGAGCGAGGGAGAGCCGGGGGAGAGTGAATGGGGTGTCGGCGAGGTCGGGGCGACAACCAGAAGACGATCCACGCGGCGCAACGGCGACCAGGGCGATGCAGAGAGGCTGGGTGGTGCGTGGCGAGCTCGGGCGCGCCATGCTCACCTCCCTGCCTGCTCTGGCGAGGGGAAGCAGCTGGCTGGCACGGGCCAGCACAGTGCTGGGCTGGCTGGGCTGGGCCGCACAGGGAGGAGCCCAGGTAAGCTTCTCCCTTTATTTATTTTCTGTTTTCTGTTTTTATTTAATATATCTGCAACTTTGTTGAATTAAATAAAATACCTAGGCAACTCCAAAAATCACCAAACTACTCCTGGTCCATAGTTGGATTATTTCCAACATGAAACATTTTAGTTTGGAGATATTTGAGCATTTAAATATTTTATATTATTTTAAATGCCCAAATTCAAATATCTATGATTTAAATCAAAAACCCTAGGATGGCCTAGAAAAATGTGCACCACTTTTGTCAGAGGTTCTGAACCAAGGAAAAAATGATGGGCATTTTAGAAGGGCATTTCAGGTTCATTGAAAAATTATTTTAGTAACCCTAGTTGGTTTCAGAGGGGACTGGGGGTTCTGTCATCCCCATTTCAAGTTTCTGATGAAAGAGTAAACATGATGCAACACTCTAATGCATGACTAGCTAGGGTGTGACACCGATAAAGCAAGGACACCTAAGCAAGGCGCATTAAATGTGCCTTGTCATGTAAGGCGAGGGATAAACTCGCATTACCATACCCTTTCCACCTCCTGTGTGCCACGGTGGCAACCCCTTTCCTATAAAAGGAGGCCCGAGGCAACCAGGAGGAGGATTCTGCTTTTTGGAGCCCCTCACTCCCCATAGCTAGCTCAAGAACACAGATATACAATCCACCAAAGCAGGAGTAGGGTTTTACACATCCTCGCGGCCCGAACCTGGATAAAGGAACCGTGTGCTACCTGTTTGATCCGCTCTTCTCACGACCCCCGCGCCCCGCAATCGTAGTAGGGATTCTTGTAATCCCAAAGGTGTCATTTCACACCGACAACTCGTACACTTGTTTAGCCATGGTGCAATCTACAAAGCAGTAATTCTTGTTCAAGAATATGTTGGACAAATATACACTGGTGCATACATTGTTAAACCGGAGGCAGTTATTTATAAACCGGAGTTTTATGAAGTGGCAGTGCGTGGCTAAGGAATTCTGGCAGTTCAATAAGGGGACTAATGGTATATACTGGTTTGGTAATTTTTCTACAAAGTTAAATTGCCTGATCTAAACATTGAAATAGCTGAGATTGCGGATGAGTAAATATGCAGAAACAGATTTCACAAGATTCTTTTACAGCGTTGGATCTGAAGCATGTTCAGAAAAGAAGAAAAATATTCACACGTTCAAAACAGAATAGTACTGAGTCAATGGGCAGGGATACATGTAGATCTATGGTCTTGAGGCATGAAACTGAAGGCGGATGCTAAAAACTACCGCTACACAGAGCAAGGGTTCACAGATGCATCTAAGAGCTATCGTATGAACACGAAGCAGGCGATGAACACTAGAAGAACATGAAACCCTAGAACAGATCTGTGTTGTAAAGAACAGAAGACTTACTGAAGCTGAGGAAGACGCGGAAGGTCGCCGCGGTGCTCTAGTGCACTCGGGTTGATGCAGCGGCCGAGGTTGGTGCAGAAGTTGACGATGGCGGCGGAGCTCCAAGGCTGGGCGATGCGAGGAAGACGAAGCAGAAGGGCACGAAGGGGAAAAAGGAAATGACCCTTCTGTCCTATTTATAAAGCAAAAGGACATGTGTCAGGTGCGAGAATCAAGGGGCCGCGAATTTTGGAAAACGGAGCTGTCGCCTCTATTGTCACAGATCTATTAAACGAAAAAAGGTATCATGGATAAGTTTTCTTTACAGATGACGTCACTCCGGTTTACAATGACCAGAGAAGATGACATCACGACGGTTCAACAAACTACGAGAAGATGTTGAAGATGAAGATTTTTGCTAAGGATTGACATGAACCTGTTCAAATCAATCTGGGGCCTAATGTTGGGGATATTACTACTGGGCGTAAACCGGCCTAACTGGGCCGGGTTAACTTCGTTAGTAGTTGAGTATATTAAAGCCCATGAAGGCAAAAGAGGTCTCAAAGCCCATAGTTGGTTTAGAGCTTGTAGCCATAAACCGGCGTTGGTATGTAAACTTGTATTGTAAGTTAGGAATAAGGAGAGACCAAACCGGACACGTATGTATATAGGGGGACGACCCGGCGGCGGTTCAAGGACAACAGACAACAACTCGAGACTTAGGCGAAGCTTGTTTGCTCCCTAGTCATCGAAACCCCATCAATTCCATCACAACTAGACGTAGGCTTTTACCTTCATCGAAGGGGCCGAACTAGTATAAACTCTCTTGCATCCCTGTGTCCGCTTTAACCCCTTCAAGCTAACCCGTCGCGATGGCTCCACGACTAAGTCATTTCATGAGGACATCTGCCGTGACAAAACCATGACAGGGTGTTTGTGGGTACTAACAACCACTTACAGACTACATTCTTTGGTTTCGCCCTGATAAGAGATGAGGATGGAGATTCATTCAAATGGATGTTCAAGACATTTTTAAGGTGCATGAGAGGGAAGGCTACTACATGCATCCTCACAGGTACAACCGCCAAAACCACCCCCAACCACCTCCCCCAAAACTTAGTTCTATTGGTATATATGCACCACCATCTGCTGACCACTCCACGTCTCTTTTCTCATTACCAGACCAGTGCCCAGCAATGGCTTTGGCGATCCCATATGCTTTCAAGAACACGATACACAAGCTGTGCCGCTGGCACATTATGAAGAAGTACAGGGAACACCTCGCATACCTCTACGACTTCCACAAAGACTTTAAGGATGAATTCACATCAATCCTCAACTGGCCCCTCATGCCAACTGAGTTTGAGGCTGCCTGGAAAGGACTCATCGATAGGTACAACCTCCATGATGATGCCACGATGGTGGGCATGTGGAACGAGCGTGAGAGATGGATATTAGTGTACTACAAAGAAATTTTCTGCGCCAAAATGACATCGACACAACGAAGTGAGAGCATGAACTATGTGCTCAAGAAGAACTTCGTAAGTGAGAGACAAAACCTCCACCGGTTTGTCAGCCAGGTAAACTCCTGCGTCAAAACCAGGAGGCAGACAGGGAACCAGGAGACAATGGGTAACCGGGTATAGCTCTATCACCTCTCGTTAGAAAAAATAACATGCTTACTAAAGTAAAACTTTATTAGTTAGACAAGCTTTTAATTCGAGAAATCTAATAATTTGGTCATCACTCTTGCATGTGCAGAAGGAACAAACCACGCTGACCTCCTATGGGTTTGATCCCCAGATGGCCAAGCTTTACTCACGAGCTGTGTACAGCGAGATCAGAGATAGGCTAAAATTGAACACTCTCTTCATGGCGACAGAGACGGAAGAGCCCACAAAGTACCTCGTGCGCTACAACAACCCGAAAAACTGTTTGTGTGGGCTCAACATGCGTTCCAGGTGGTTGCAGACCCCGTGGGAGAAACATATGAATGCGAGTGCAAGCTATGGAACCACACAGGTAAGGACTGAGAAAAGGATGTTACATACTGAACTACTTTTTTTTTTGCAAAGTTTTTGTTCGAAAGAAATGATAAAAAAACATGCACCTCTTCCAAAAAAATACAGGTCTTTTCTGCATGCATGTCCTGTGCATGATGCAGACAATTAAGGCTGCCAGCGTTCCACAGAAATACATCCTCAGGAGATACACCAAACGCCCAAACATCCAGCCAACATTCAACATAAATGACTTGAGGACAGTAGCGTCAAACAAGGCATCCCAATACTGCATTGAAAGCTCACTCCTGACGGTGAACATGAGGGTGCACAGAAAAAGCTTGAGAAGCCAAGAGCAAATGGCGAGGTCACGGGTCGTCATGGACAAACTTGAACAAGAACTCGACGCCATGCACTCTACTGAAAACGGAGGCGTCGCGGATAATGAGGCCATTGAGCAGGATATTGCTACAATGTTATCCGAGATGAACCATCTGGGACCTATTGACCCGTTCGACAATGAGGAAGAGGAGCAACAACAACTAGAGCTTGCCCATGTGCTCACTCAAGAGCATCAACATGCTCACATGCAAGATCATGAGCTTGATGGTGCTGTAAGCGAACAACATGACAACAAGACGTCCTACCAGCAGCAGCGAGAAAGGGTGATTAAACCACCCATATTCTCAAACACAAAGGGGAGGAAGATTAAGACACAAGCAGCAAAAGCAGCAGCCAAAAAGCCTTGGGCCCGGACGGCAGACCTCTCGGGATAAGGGCATGCAGATTCTACAATGTCATGACCAACCATAACTACCGCACATGCCCACTCCGCACACATGCCACTGTCAACAAGGAAACACTGCAGAAGCGGATTGGAGCCGCCCAGGTATCTACCAATGGAGACGACACACGTAGTAGCTACACTTGCCGCAAGTGTGGGGGAACTGATGGGCATAATGCCTGCACGTGCAAAGTGGGCAAGGAGGTCAGTGGCGCTGAACAGAAACAGGGCAAGGTGCAGAGTTCCAAAAAATCAAATGAACACGATGAAGAAGAAGAGTTTGACGAGAATGATGACCAATCAGACGAAAACAATGAAGATGACAGTGTCGGGGACGAGGAAACTGAAACTGACGATGAAGCTGCCAAGGCTCAACCAGGAAAGGGCGCCGGTAAGGCACAACATTCAGGGCCAGTTAGGAGAAGCTCAAGACTGAACTATACATAGTGGTTATGCTGCTGCGTCAACTAAAAAATAAGCTTGTAGTCTTAGTTGCCTCGGCACACAATGAGGAAACATTTCAGAAACACTGTTGTTACCAAAACTTATTTAGCTTTATCGTCGATTTCTCGATCAGTACTATAGTTAAGATATAATTTGTGATTTGTGCCTGCTGGACTAATGCCATTATTATTTAAACCATTTGATAATCCTTTTGAATGCAGTCACAAATACATTTCAAAAAACTTATCTGGATTTATCTGACGCAAACACTACTGTCGACCAGTAACTCAGCAAAAATATGTTGAAGAAAATTTAAACTCTTGTACTACATCAGTACTGATAATTCTCAATCGTCAGCACAAAGGCAGAGTACACATCAGTACTGATATAATTTGTGATTTGTGCCCGTTGGACCAGGGACATTATTATGTAAACCATTCGATAATCCTTTTGAATGCAGTCACAAATACATTTGAAAAACCTTATCTGGATTTATCTGACGCAAACACTACTGTCGACCAGTAACTCAGCAAAAATATGTTGAAGAAAATTTAAACTCTTGTACTACATCAATACTGATAATTCTCAATCGTCAGTACAAAGGCAGAGTACACATCAGTACTGATATAATTTGTGATTTGTGCCCACTGGACCAGTGACATTATTATGTAAACCATTTGATAATCCTTTTGAATGCAGTCACAAATACATTTGAAAAATTTATCTGGATTTATCTGACGCAAACACTACTGTCGACCAGTAACTCAGCAAAAATATGTTGAAGAAAATTTAAACTGTTGTACTACATCAGTAGTGATAATTCTCAACCGTCAGTACAAAGGCATAGTAAAACAAACACAACCGTGAACAGCTCAAAAAACAACGTTTTGAAAAAACAAAGCTATGTCTGCTTCTGCCAGTCCCAATTCAGAAAGACCATCATTACATAAAAATAATTACCTCAAGCAAAATGCGAATATAATAAATCCTGTACTGATGAAAATCTAATTTATCTAAAAAAATCAGAGATTATCTCACATTAGCATCACACATAGTCTCACTGGTATTTGGTAAGTCCAATTACACTTCAATCACCAGTCCAAGTGCCACAGTAGAGGAGTACATGCCTCCATCATCACCAACCCTGACAAGTGCAAGTGGAATAAGCAGCTGATAAGTACAGCTTGACAAGACAAATCAGTGCGACAGTAAAATGCCATCATCACCACCCCTGAGACATGCAAGTGGGATTTAGTAGGTCATAAGTACAGCTTGACAAGACTAATCAGTGCAACAGTAAAAAAAATTAACTTGGACGGTTGCTACTTCCAGGCCACCACCCGCGCCACCCATTGAGCGGTTGCCACAAGAGACTGCAAACAGGGACCCCCATGACCACCACACCCACGCCCCCGACGAACCGCCTCCCACACATCCCTGTTGACGCACTTCAAAAAACCCCATTGTCTTCCATCTCCGCCTCATTGCCAGAAACCACCATTGCCGCTTCAATCTCCACTGCACACAAACCAAAAACTTCTCTCTCCCAAGCCCACAGCCACCGGAGGAGGGCGGTGGCGGAGGAACCGTCCGCCAAGCGTCATCAAGGCGAGCCGTCAGACAAGAGATGCAATCTCGTCGACGTTCATGTCCCTGGCGAGAAGCGCGAGTACACCAAAACCCTCACATGGGTTGAACTCCACGGCAAGGAGATGCTGGAGATCATCTGCACCAGCGAACCAGACAAGGCCGACGAGGTGATCTGCGGGCTCTGGAGGAAGGCTTGCGTCCAGCGTCGTCAGATCGTCGGTGTTGGTGTGCACTACACCAGGGAAGATGAACCTCCCCAGATGGCAGCAGTCCTGCAGTTGTGCGTCCACGACCTCTGCTTGGTGTACCACATCGCAGCGGCCACAAAATGGTGAGCCATCCTACTCATTTGCCCTGTTTGGTTTATCTATTTTATTAGTACTGTATCCTGAAAATTTCATCAGACTTGTTTCCCAACTAGTTGTACTGGTGTGGTTTGTGAAAAATAGATGCACTAATGCATTTTCTCAAGTAGATACACCATAAATGCATTTTTGAACCTGATGCACTGGATTACTATTCGGAAAATCTTGCGGAAGATTAATTTCTGAAATTGATCGACTAGTGTAGTTTCTGAACTTGATCCAATAGTGTAGTTTCTGTACTCGATGTATTAAAAAGATGTTTCTGAACTTGGTGTAGTGAAGTATTTTTTGAATTTGATCTAATGTTATTTTCATAAGAAAATAAACTAAGGACTTGGTGAAGCACTGGTTATGTGTTATCCTATTCAACAATAGTAAACTAAACTAGTACCAAAGCAGAACATACAGACATTGACTGAAACTATGTGTAACCCAAAAAGAAAAATAACATGATGTACTTGAATTTAATTTCAGAACTTTGTTTACTAGTTTTGAAGTACATTCATCCATTATTTATCCTACATAAACAACTACTTCATGGATTCATCAGTTCTAAAACAAAAAAAAATGAATAAATCAAACATCAAAGTAAGGCTAATTTTCAAAATGTCTCTCCCCTTGCAGGCCCAAGTGCCTGAACGACATGCTGCAGCACGAGACGTTGTTCACATTTGCCGGTTTCAGCATTGAAAGCGACAAAGAGAAGCTGAAGTTGTCCGGTTTGGAGATCAACCCCAACAACTTCATCAACATTCAATGCAAATGGAGAGTTCCATACACCAGAAAAGAGTACGACTGCTTGACTGATGTTGCAGCCAGCGTCATCCACCCATTCTACAAAAGGCATGAAGAAGAACATCAACACGCAGGAAGACGACAAACTGTGGGGGACCAGCCCGCTGCCAGACAACCTCATCGTGTACGCAAGAGTAGATGCATACGCCACGTACAAGTCATGGATCATAATCGACTACATCACAGATGGTTCAGAATTTGCAAAAGATCGGGAGGCTGAGAAATTCTATGACCACCCCTATTGCCCCTTTATGGGATGAAGATACATCAAAGCCTGCCTTTGTTTTCCTTCCGCTTGTGCTTGCCTTTTATCTTGTTGTTTCAAATTAGTAGTTTGCTCTTGTTGGGTTGAACCAGTATGATTATGTCGTGCTTGCCATAGTTGAACAAGTTTACTTATGTCATCAAGTACAATGTTTTGCGTATCTCATTATATAAGTTTGGTAGCTTCATATGTTGTTAATCCATCATTTCAAATTCAAAAAGTAGCTTCTGAATGGAACTTTCTGGCTGCTCTAAAGTACTAGTTATGAAGAAACTAATCACACAACATTGTTCCATGTCCAGTTTCGATTCAGTATTGTATAGAAAACATAACGTTAAAAACAGTCGGCACAATTTGAGTTGCTTAACAACACTTCAAAAGTTGAAGCAAAGATTCTTAGTACTTCATTTCGTGTTCTCATTCATATCTAGCTACTAGAAAATTAACAAGTACTACAAACAGAAAAAGTTAAGAAGCATCAGCACACACTTATGTTGGTCGCTTGCAGATTAAGAATGACAGTACTAGTGCACTTGATCGGACAGTACATACTTACTACAGTCAAAAGTACAAAGAAGCATCAGTCTGTAAGCGCTACAATGAATGGACTATCAGTACAACTAAGTCTACACGCAAGTACCAAAGTTTTGAAAATGACACCAGAAGACCCTTGAGAATAATCACAAAAACAAACACAAAAAAGAAGGCAAAAAACTCAAATGAAAAAGATTACACTTACACAAAACTGACAAGAACTAGAACAAAAAAGTATCAGTCCAAGTTGCTGGTGGAGTCAAGTACTAGATTCAAACAAACAAAAAAAGAAAAAATTGACCACCCAAGGTTAGGCACAGGCCCTATTGCTGCTAGATACTTGAACTCGAGCCCGTGGGCGAATCCCTAGTAATCCGCACAACACAAGGCCCGCCGACCAGGGCCCACAGGTCATGAGAGAGAGAGCGAGCGCCGTGTATAAGCGCTCAGGTAAGTGTTCGGAGGAGTTCGACCAGTGAGCCTCGGCTGCGCTTATAAACAGGTCCGGAGCCCCCTCGACTAGCGAGGTGGGACTAAACACATAGCGCATGCGCACGCCGCACTGCATATCCGCGCGGACGAGCTATCTGGGCCGAAAAATGGCCCAATAGCCTCCATCAACTACAAACACCCCACCAATAAGCCCAGTTAAACAAACCAGAGGGCGGGGCAAAGAAAATATAAACTACAAGAAAAATGTTTGAAACTGAAAATATATAAATTCAAATACTAGTTCACAGCTAATAACTTTAAATACAAAAAAATAAATGAAAATAATTTTAGCTCTGCACCACAGATGATAAAAAGGAGAAAATATGATACAAAAACAATGAAACTCTAAAAAGAAGAGAACTTATTAGCCTATCTGTTAAATGTACATTATTTAAAAAACCAAATTAAATATTACTTTCAAGTTCAACTACTAAAATGTAAAAAGTTCAAACATATAAAGTTTGTCAATTATGCTAAATTTCTTATTTATATAAAGTCTGACAAGTTCAACTACTAAAATAAAAGAAGTTGAAACATATAATGTTTGTCAATTCTGTCAATTATGCTAAATTTCTTATTTATAGAAGTTCAAATAGAATTTATTTGTCAATTCTGCTAAATTTCTTATTTATATAAAATATGTCTACACCTCAACGAATGATCTGGTGGTAAAGTAATCTCAATCCCCCAACCCACCCGAAAAAACAAAACAAAAACTCAGTTCAAACATACATGTGACATCAGTACTAAAAAAGTAGGATCAGTCAGGCCACTCACACCACTCTGACACCAAATTTCAAAACCGCACACTGTATGAAATTACATTTCAGTTCACACAGCACTAAACCATAAGTGCACTAAAATGAGAATACAAAAACTATAAAGGCCTAACTTATGTTAGTACAGATGAAAATAAAATAATTACCAGTTTTGAGCAACAAATCTATAAACTAGTCTAAAACCCAGGGCACTGAAAAAATGTTTTGAGATAAACTAGTCTACAAGATTTAGTGGAAAAACAATACTTAACATCCACATGGAAAAACATCACAAATCATACGTCACCTAAATAGTGCAAAATGCCATCATCACCACCCCTGAGACGTCCAACTAGGGTTTAGCAGGTCATAGCTACAGCTTCACAAGACTAGTCAGTGTAGCAGTAAAAAAGTTAACTTGGACGGTTGCTTCTTCCAGGCCACCACCCGCTCCACCCACTAAGCGGTTGCCGCAAGAGACTGCAAATGGGGACCCCCACGACCACCACACCCACGCCTCAGACGAACCGCCTCCCACACATCCCCGTCAACGCACTGCAAAAAACCCATTGTCTTCCATATCTGCCTCATTCACAGAACCACCATTGCCGCTTCAATCTCCACTACACACAAACCAAAAACTTCTCCTCCCAAGCCCACAATCGCCGAAGGAAGGCGATGGCGGGGGAACCGTCCGCCAAGCATCATCATGGCGAGCCGTCAGACAAGAGAAGCAACCTCGTCGACGTTCACGTCCCTGGCAAGAAGCGCTTGTACACGAGGACCCTCACATAGGTTGAGCTCCATGGTAAGGAGACGCTGGAGATCGTCTACACCAGCGAACCAGACAAGGCCGACGAGGTGATGAGCAGGCTCAGGATGAAGGGCGGTGGCTTGTATCCGAGCTTCATCGGAGTTGATGTGGAGTACACCAGCGATGATGAACCTCCACAGATGGCGGCAGTCCTGCAGTTGTGTGTCGAGGAACTCTACTTGGTGTACCACATGGCAGCAGCCACAAAATGGTAACCCATACTAATGTTCATTCATCTGTTGTACTAGTACTACTCACTAAAAACTTCATTAAACTAGTTTCCCAACTGGATGATCTACTATAGTTTCTGAAGTGGATGCACGAGTACATGTTTCTCAAGTTACATGCATTTCTGAAACTATGAACTTGATGCACCAAATTAATTTCTCAACTTGATGTACTAGCATAGATTCTGATCTTGATGCACTAGTATAGTTTATAGAATTGATGTATTAAAAGATGTTTGGTGAAGTGGTATAGGTCCATGTCTTGATGCACATGTTTGTCAAATTAATTTCTGAAACTTGATATAGAATTGATGCACAAAGATGTATTAAGCACTGGTATAGGTCTTTTATTCAACAAAAAACAAAACTAAACTTGAACCAAGCAGCATATATATCATTGAATCTGGTAAAATGATTCTTGAATTTGGCGAAGCATTTGGTGAAGCACTGAAGATAGAAAAAAAGAAAAATAACATGGTGTAGTTAAATTTAATTTCAGGACTTTGTGTACTAGTTTCTGAACAACATTCATCCATGACTTATACTATATAAGCATCTACCTCATGGATTATCACTTGTAGAACCAAAAAGCAGAAGAATTAAATCTTCAAAAAAGAAGACTAATCTTTAAATGTGTGTCTCCCCCCTTGCAGGCCCAAGTGCCTCAGAGACTTCTTGCAGTAGGAGAAATTGTACACATTTGTCGGTTTCAGCATTCGAGGTGACAAGCAGATGCTGAACAAGTCTGGTTTGGAGATCAACCCCAACAACTTCATCGACATGTAGCGCAAGTGGAAAGATCCAAACACCAAAAGATACTACGACTCCTTGGCTGATGTTGCAGGCAGCGTAATCCACCCATTCTACAGCAGCATGAAGAAGAAGATGGACAAGGCAGACCACAAACTGTGGGGGACTAGCCCGCTGCCAGACAACCTCAGCACGTACACATGAATAGATGCGTACGCCACGTACAAGTCATGGAAGACAATCGACAACATCGTGACAGGTTGGGATATTTCAAAAGAGCAGGAGGCTGACCCCTATTACCACTGCAACTTCGCGGGATGAAGATGCATGAAAGTCTGCATTCGTGTTGCTCGCACTTCTGCCTATCCTTAATATTGTTGTTTCAGATTTGTAGTTTGCTTTCGTTATGTTCAACCAGCTACCTTATGTTATGTGCGTCAGGGTTTGAACAAGTTTGCCTATGTCGATCATGTACATCGTTTGCTTATGTCATTCAACAAGTTTGCTAGCTTCCTATTTTGTTCATCCATCATTTGAAGTTGAAGTAGGTTGAAGTTGAAACTTGATGGCTGCCACGCAGCACTAGTCTTGCAGAAACAAAAATCACACATGGATATTTTCACAAAAAAACAAAAACTATGGCAGACTAACTAAGGACAACAAGAAATAGTAGACTTGGATGCTCAGTACAGCTTAAACATTTACGGTAGTACTCCCACACTAAGAAATCAGTTTTTAGTTTCAGAAGAACACTAAAAAGACTAAGTTTCACCCAAGGACAACATTCACTACTAACAGCATCGTGCTAATAGTATTTAGAAATTTACCGAGTACTGCAACAGGAAAAGCAAAGAACAATTACTACGTATTTCCTAGTCACTAGCATGCTAGGACTGAGAGTTCTGGTACACTTGAACTAACGGTACATTCATTCAAAATATAAAAAGGAACGAGAAGCTTCAGTTCGCATTCCATTGAATATCGACACACTAAAAGAATAACAGTAATAGTACAAATGAAATCTCAGTATAACTTAGTCTATAAGGCAAGTACTATGATCATACAAAACATTGTCGTGAGAAGAACCACAACCTAGAAAAAAGAAGGCCAAAACTAAATCAAAAGGATATCAGTTCGACCAAGGAGAAAAATCACAAGAAAACAAAATAGAAGCATCAGCCCACATTGATCAGTGAGGAATTAGTTTCAAACAACACAAGAAAATAAAATGATCAAAGTACTAGCACAATTGAAATCTTAGTACAACTTAGTTTATTCAGTAAGTGCTATGATGATACCGATTAATGCCTTGAGAAAGAAGGCCAAGACTCAACCAAAAAGATTACTGTTCAACCAAGGACAAAAAACTACTAAAATGTCTCTTAAATGTAGCTAATTTAAACCAGTGCTTTAACTTTTACTATGAAGTTCAACTACTAAAATTCAAGAAGTTCAAAAAAAATTTGCCTCTCAAATTTTGCTAAATTTCTTATACTTGAATAAAATCTGGCTAGAGATCACGTAGCAAGTTCGTTGTAAATAATTTCAATCCCAAAAAAACTTCAGTTCTAATACATTATAGGAAATCAGTTCTACATAACAAGGAAGCGTCACTCCACTCATGCTAGATCCACAAGTTCTATCGTGACACCAAAATATTAAAAGCCTTACACTGAATCACATTACAATTCAGTACTAACATAACTATACTATCAGTACAATAAAAGAGGGTACACAAACTATAAAGGTCCAACCTAGGTTGGGACAGAAGAAAATAAATAAAAATCTCACTTTTCCAGCAACAACTCGTACTGAACTTGGAAAAATGTATTTTCAGTTCAACTACTTTACAAGAATCAGTACAAAAAATTGAACTTAACCAAAGCGAATTCCCAATGAAATATACACAAGTGAAAACAGCTATTCAACCACACTATCATCATGGAAAAAAGATTGTTAAACACTGTGCCACACTTAAACACAACACAAAATATACCAGTAATTACATACTACTTGACAAGACATCAAAACACTACAATCAAAGCCTACAATGCTTTCAAGAGATATATCACACAACTATCCCATTCACTATGCAAACGATGACCATTTCTTCTATGCATCAGGAGCCAAAGGCTGAACCTCCTTGGGAAGCTCCGTCACCAGAACCTGGTTATTCCGGTTGAACACAACTGAATACAGGTCCTCAGCGTTCCAATCAACAATACGAGGCTGCGAAACCATAAAACAAATTATCAAAAATCATGGCACATAAAAAAAAGAATACACGATCAGCCAAACAAAGAAAGTGAAAAGCTATACTAGGACCCATGTCATTATTTTGAATGTTCCCAACGATCTTTTCACCATCATAGGTTCCCGCATACTTCAGGGTATAATGCCCACATTCATTCTCCCCTTGAAGTGGAGCCTTCACAAACCTAGGTTTCTTTGCAAAAACCTCCCATTTGGGTTGCTTGCTCGCATTGTACTTAGCATCACCATACACAGCCTTCATTACTTGGACCAATCTGGAGATCTGTAAAAAAGAAAAGAAACCACACATTTCCAAGTGTCAGAAAAGCAGAAACAAAGATGCGGAAAAATTAATCCAGTACAGATAATAAATGTCACTCACAATCTTCTCACAGTCTTTATGATATGTGTTCTTTGAAGGATGATGGTTCTTCGGATAAGGCAAAGAGTCAAGGATGTCGATGCTACTTCTATACCGATTCGTGACATATAAGGAAAAGTGGTTCACTTTCTTCTCCTTCGATAAAACCATAGGTTTGAATAGAGGCATCATGATCTAAAAACAAATGACCAAAAAAAGAGATATTAAATATTCAAAATAAAAACCAGCATAACAGCAAAAAAATAAAACCAAAAATCAGCTAGTAGATCTCACAAGGTCGGCAGCGAGCAAGTCTTCCCCATCTTTAACATAGCTCTTGAAATCTCTCGCTGCACTCTCCACATTAAACTCTTTATCATCATCACCGTAAAATGAATAGTCAAGCACAACCTGCAGAAAGCCAAAAAGAAATAGACAGAGGGAAAAGATAAACAAGAAAAACATCATTAAAACTCATAAAAACAAATAGGCAGTCTTGTTTCACAGAAACAACTTTCTGACTGATTACCATGATGAAATATGGACTCAACAACACCCTTTTTCCAGATATGAAATCATCATATCTCTCGGGATCTTGCTTCCAGTCATCAATGAGGAAGTCCATTACATCACCCTCCAGCAATTGCCCAGGCGCAAAAACTTCCCAGATGCATTTCCCAGTGAAGATACATACGCTATCACCAGGCTGAGGTATCATTGAGAATGTATTCCTGCAGCACACACAAGAACAAAAAGCAGGGGAATCTAGATAAGTCATTGATAGAAGTTCAAGTTGTATAAAAAGGAACAATTCAGGTCATATTTATCTAGCAGTTAGAATCAACAGAAGAAAAGAAGAGGAAAGCCTAATGAGGGATACTCACTCGGCATACTTCTCACGCCCTTCATCACTAAGCAACATATTATACAACTTGCGATCCTTGTCCAGGTGGAGAAATTTATGAGGCTGAAGCTGCTGCACAGGGGAGCAAAACTTTATAGGAGCTCGGGGTGCACGCTTCGTGGTTGTAACATTGCTAGAATCCAAAGCAGGATCCTTCCTAGCAGCACCAGCTCTATGGGCCACTATTCCAGCAAGGGGGGACAAACCCTTGGCAGCAGCGCTCCTGGTGACTCTTCCCATGCCAGCAATCTTGTCAAACGTATCATCATCGCTATCTATCAATTCCACAATGGGATTCTTCGGTGTAGAGGGGCTCTCTGCACAAGCAGCCGTAGAACCTTTCAGAGCTCCCAACCGCCCCTTCATAACACCAGATCTCGTCTTTTTAGGAGAACGCCACTGGCTAAAATCAATAGCTGCACACTCAAGCTCTGAGAACTGGCTGCCAAAGATCCTGTAGTCATGGTTACCAAGATCCAGCCACTCACCTGTAAAAATAAAAAAAGAAAAGACCGCATCAAGAGTAAGTTCAAATACATAATTCATGACAGTAATAATCAAGAAGTACAAGCTTCAAAAAATTACAAAAGGTCATGCATACATACATGGTTCGATGCCAAACAAACCCCAGAAGTCAACATCAAAAACATCGCTACTTGCGTAGGTGTACAACAAAGTCTTCCTAATGTCAAGAATGTCTTCATGGCTGTAATCCAACATCTCAATCACAAAATCCTCCCGACAATGATAGGTCTTGCAGTTTTGTAGCATAAAGAACCCACAATCATGCCTGTTAACAAAAGAAAAATACAAAACGGTCCATCACAAATTCGAAAAAACAGGAACACCATCCTCCCAGCAACAAAAACAACTAATAAAAATCATTAAAAACGGGTACTCACGTGTTTTTCTGCTGTGGCACCCGCACTAACTCGCAAGAGAAACCATCAATTTGTGCCGGCCAGAACGGTTTGGCCTTGTCTACGCTGGACTCCCTCCATAGCTTCTTTATGTTATCTGTCATATTCTTCATGAATCTAACTGCGTCACTCCAGGTTTCATCGCAGAGTGAATCAAGACACTCGAAACGACGGAACCAAAAATTCAGAACAATCAAGCACCAATGCCCAGATTTATTAGTAGGCTTCATGGCGGGCACTAATGACAGCGGATCAAAAGTAGAGAAAAGAAGCTGACAAAAAAATCACAGAGCAAAAATGAATTTGACAAATCATAAATGAAACAAAAAATTCAGCCTCCAAACAATGAAATAAAAGAGAGAAATTCAAATTCAGAACTACAAACAAAAATTAGATAATCATAAGTTCTAATTGAGTAAGCAACCCACTATAAAAAATAAATGCTACTCAAGATTACATCCACCGCCCAAACTTCAACAAAGATATCAGTTCAATTTCCTTACAAAAACAAGTGCAACTTTAAAAAAGGAAGCACACATCAATCATAAGTACGGGGAAAAAAAGAACAAGCTCCTCAAGTTCGTTCCCCAGCTCCCAAACTTACAAGAAAACATGACAGTTCAGTTTCAAGAGAACAATAAGTTCAAGTTCAGCTACTTGGTCAAAACGATCAGCCCCTGATCTCGTGAACCACTGTAGCACATTGACATCAATATTTCCATCACGGATCTTGGTCTGTTGTACAAAAAGAACAACAACAGTAAGAAAATTGCAAAAATAACTTATCATCCTATGTAGAAAGCAAAATACTGACCGTCACCCATCTAGGAACTATTAACTTATCAGTGTCTCGGTACTTCTGACGTAGAGAATATAAAACAACATCAACATTGTCCGAGTTGAGCATGCCAGTTGGGACAAACGCTTTAGCAATAGAACCAATAGTGGCATCACATTCTTTATTTTGAAACATCGGCTTGTCACTAGGAAAACACAAAAGATTACATGAATTAAAACTACTACAATAACAACAAATAGTAATATAAGAGAAAGAAAAGGAGAAGAAAATAATAAGGGCAAAATCCCAAACTAACCATTTCCCATGGTTCGTGCCCAACCTCGTAACAGCGAAGAAAAACAAATCAACCTTAACAAAATTAGCACCTTCTGCTTGCAGAAAAAGAAGAAAAAATAATAAGTTCAAGCACTACAAGTGAACATGTCTGTCGGTGTCAAAACCGGCGGATCTCGGGTAGTGGGTCCCGAACTGTGCGTCTAGGCCAGATGGTAACAGGAGGCAGGGAACACGATGTTTTACCCAGGTTCGGGCCCTCTTGATGGAGGTAAAAACTCTACGTCCTGCTTGATTAATATTGATGATATGGGTAGTACAAGAGTAGATCTACCACGAGATCAAGGAGGCTAAACCCTAGAAGCTAGCCTATGGTATGATTTTTGTATATGGAGTTGATTCCCTACGGACTACAACCCTCCGGTTTATATAGACACCGGATAGGGTTAGTGTTACATAGAGTCGGTTACAATGGTAGGAGATCTTGAATATCCGTATCGCCAAGCTTGCCTTCCACGCCAAGGAAAGTCCCATCCGGACATGGGCCAAAGTCTTCAATCTTGTATCTTCATAGTCTAGGAGTCCGGCTGAAGGTATAGTCCGGCTACCCGAACACCCCATAATCCAGGACTCCCTCGGTAGCCCCTGAACCAGGCTTCAATGGCGACGAGTCCGGCGCGCAAATTGTCTTCGGCATTGCAAGGCAGGTTCCTCCTCCAAGTCCTTCATAGAAGATTGTAAACACCAAGAGTAGTGTCCGGCTCTGCAAAATAAGCTTCCACATATTGCCATAGAGAGAATGATATTAACACAAATCAAATCTGCTGACGTATTCCGCAGTGCATCATCACACTACAGCCAAACCCTTTACTCGGATCGTTTTCACTTTTCCACCTCAGCGTGTTTTGTGAGGCGGTTTCCTTGGCACATCTTGTCAAAGCAGAGATCGTGTACCCCCTTTTACGGGATTCTCATCAATACGGACGTGGGTAACCCAATCGTGCCCGTTAGCATGTTTTCTTGATTAAAGGCGAGTCCCAAACGGTTACGGGAAGGGCTCCTGGTATTCAACCTCTTATAAAGAGACCAGGGCCTTACTCCTTTTCTCCAATCCCAAAACAAGTTCGCCCATCGCCTCGAGTTCCAACACCCTAGGCTCCAGATTCCGGGAGCCTCAGACCTTCGACAATGTCTGGTTCCGACCTTCAAGGCCGATGGATGCCCTCCTCCGTCACGGACGAGGACGTGCTAAAGTTGACAGAGGCTAAGTTCTTGACCGCCGAAATTTCGCACAGGTTGCCTGCTCAAAGGCAGGCTATCCCCAGTCCCCAGCCCGGTGAGAGCTTAGTGTTAGTGTCTCACTTCCTTCGGGGGTTAGGCTTCCCGATGGATCCCTTTGTGAGGGGAATACTGTTTTATTACGGGCTGGAATTTCACGACTTAGCTCCAGAGTCCATCCTCCATATCTCCTCGTTTATCGTTGTATGCGAAGCGTTCCTCCGTGTTACCCCTCACTTCGGATTATGGCTCAAGACTTTCAAAGTGGAGCCGAAGATGATCAAGGGACGGCACGCAGAGTGCGGAGGCGCTGTTATAAGCAAAAATGCTAATGCTCCATGGCCCGAAGGCTCTTTTAAAGAGGAGCTAGGCTTGTGGCAACGAGAGTGGTTTTATATCACCACTCCCCGGAGCACCAAGTGGGTGGCGCTTCCTGCCTTTCGCTCGGGTCCCCCACCACGGCTAGCGTCATGGGTTAATAGAGGGTTAGATTGGGGTTTGCCCAAGGACGTGCCCTTGTTACAGGGCCGAATTAAGGATCTCTTGCAAGGAGACCTCAGCTTGGTCAAGGTGACGCAGGTCATGCTGATTCGCCGAATATTGCCCGGCAAACGTCGGCTCCTTCGCCTGTGGGAGTTTAATCTAGAGGGACCGCGAGCTCTCCAGAACTTTATGGGCGCAACGCCCATGGAGATGTATAGATTGTTCTTCGGATCACAAGAGATGTGTCCGGATTTAACCAAGGACGCAGGCCTAAGCTGCAATCGCCCGGATACTCAAGTAAGCAACCTTGTGCCCGGACCTTCTATCCGTATAACTGACATAAACTTGCCCCTAAAAGAGCCGTCCTTTTAAACAGGAGTGGATAGCGAAGGCAAAGCTGATCAGGTGTCCGGCTCCCCTTCCTGAAACCAGGCCGGATCCCGTGCTGGTCAGGATGCTGGAGATAATGCCTTTGGAGGGGGAGGACAAGGAATCTATGGCCTCCTCGAAGGAGGCTGTTCCGAAGGGGGGAACCGACAATTCCTCTCCTAAGGGGAAGAAGAGAGCCTCCTCAGACAACCCGGAAACCATGGCCTCGAAGCGGGGGAGAAAATCCTCGTCAGAGGGTCCAACGCCGGGGAGTCCCCCGGCCGGACTATGCCCTCAAGGGGACCAGCTCTCCAGCGAGCCGTAAGTGGAGAAAGATTTTCCTTTTGAGGGATGAGGGAAATCCTTGATTTGTATCTGAGAAGATTAACCAAACCTTTATCTTGTAGATCGGACCTCAGCCCTTCTCAGCAGAGCTTGTCTTCGGGGGATCTCCTTCCGGAGATGATGGAGAGCGGGACGCCTCCCCTTGCCGTGCCGCCTAGCGAGGCGGGCGACCCTAAGGTGTCGTCACGGAGGGTTTCTCCCAATCCGGCAGGGGCGGAAGTTGGCTATGCGGCCCCCCGAGGTTCTCCGCATCCGGCCTTCGAAAGAGGTCATGGGACGAGCCCGACACCATCTAGTGCTCGGCCGGAGGAGCTAAAGATTCTGCTGGGGCGAGCTTCTATCTTAGAGGAGCACCGCGCATTGATGGGCATGGTGATTGAAAGGATTTCATCCGTAGAGAGCGGATTATATGAGGCCGTCAAAAGATTACTGACGGGTTTCGAGGTACATTAGATAATGTATACTTTTGTCAGTTGCGCATGAATAAGATGTGCCCTGTGTAGATAGTAGCCCCTGAGACTCTGCGTGTCGTCAAGAAATGATGGCACGCGGAGGATCATAATCCCAGGTCTAAGATGTCGCCTTTGAATGTAGGCGGCAGGGTGTCCGGAATCAAGCCGAACTGACGATTTTGCCAAACTAAAGCGGCAACTAGACGTGGCAGATGCCGACATCACGCTTGTCAATAAGAGGCTTGATGAGGCTCAAGGTATGTAATTCCTCGGGCGGCATCAGGTAAGAACAGTTTTATGCCTGTGTCTTACCATGTGTGTGCTTGACGCAGATGGTGCGGCCGCCGTGGAGAGTCTTAGGGCAGAACTTGCTCGAGCTAAAGAACAAGCCAGCGAAAGTGACGCGGCCACCAGGAAAGCCCTTGAAGAGCTGAGAGCTGAACAGGCTGCTCATTGCCGAAGCAAGGAAGAGATGGCCGAGATGGCCGAAAAGTTAAAAAGCGCTACGGACCGTTGTAGACTTCTTGAAAAAGAAGACCAGGCGAAACAGACGGACTTAGAGAAAGCTGTTGCCAATGCCAAGGACGCGCACTCTGCGATGAGAGCTGCGAAGGAGGAGCTGCGTCAGGCCGAACAAATTGTGGCTGGAAAGCCCTTTATGCTGCGAAGGAAATTTTGTGATCCGAAGTTTGCTCCGTTGGTCCGGATGTGGAGTGTGGAGGATACCTATCTAGACTTGGCAGCGAGTGGAACACTTTCGAGATCAGAAAGATCGCGAAGTGGAAAAGCTTTTCTGGTCGCAGTTTCACAATCCAGAGCGTCCACTGGTAGTGGATGATCGTTTGGCTCAATGGGCCGAACTGAATAGGTTGTCTGGACTCGCCATGAAGTATGTCATGGATCACTTGTGGCCGGGGAGATCGGAGCCGAAGAGTTATTTCAGCTTGGTGCAGCAATTCCTTGACGCGGTGCCGCGTATAAATGCAATGAAGAGGTCAACATGCATAGAGGGCGCTAGGATGGCTCTTGCCCGTGTTAAGACATACTGGGCAGAGATGGAGACCACCGTTGTTGCGTCCCGAGATTCGGACAAAAGCCGAGTACCCTCCGAGCACTATTTTCAGGAAGTTCTTGAAGGCGCTCGTGTAATAGAGACGCAGTGGCCGAAAGATGCTATGTTATGATAGCATATGTAATTATAAAGTAATATTTTGATAAACTGTAGTGGCCTTTTTTATACTTGTGCCTCCAAGTATTGGGAACACCTCCTGTGCGGCCGTTTTAAGATATATGTATATACAAAATTTGAAAGATGGCAGTCATTGGCTTCAGCTCCCACGCACATAGTGCGGGGGTGCTCGCAGAAGACGCATTTTCACACTTAACCCAACGTCTTGGTCCTACAAAGGAGGTGATATCGCAGCGGGCCAGGTAACCGGACTATAATGCTTTAACACTTTCACTTAGCCATAGGAGCTTGACAGTGGGACTATTTAGGTAGCCCCTTGGTGGCAACTGCGCTCGTCCGAGTTCGGGGCGCGTATGTGCCTGACCGGGAAGCGGCCCTTCGTTAAAGCGGAGGAATCCGATAGATTCCGATAGGTCATCGAGTGGCTGACCAGTCTCACGCTACATCATGACAGTCAGTTTTTGGCTTTCTCTACTGAGGTGCTCGCCCGGCCGAACCGGGGCACAATCGCAGTAGTTCTCCTGGTGCTACCTTAGCTGATAGAGCGGAACGTAAGGTAGCCGAACTCAGGAGTCGGGCAACCCAACATTTGACCAAAGACATGATTCGGAGCTGATGCATATAATGCCAAAACTTGCGACGCCGAACACTCCCTAAGGTGTTCGGTCTTTATGAGTGTGGGCGAAACAACACTCTTTATTAAAAAGCCCCTAGTGTCCAGGTACGTGCAAAAATTCTGACGTGGCCACATGCCAAGACGCCAGCCTCCTCCTTGGTTATATCAGAAAGAAAAAACCAGGGGATGTGTAGCAACAAGAGACAGTAAAAAAGGTTTACGCAGGGTCTTAATCTAAAAAGAATCCTTTAGGACGGGTCCCTACTGCACGTCTGTGCCTGTGTATCTGTTGTGCCGTATCCTGGACGGGCGCCGCACGACGTTCATCTGTAAAAGAGAGGAACTGAGTTGAAAATGGGTCGTGCCGAAAAAGTTTAAAATAAGCAAAGTATAAAGTAAGATATATAAGTTTGAGCTTTATTGTCTCTTATTGTATATGCGTGGAGCCCCTAGTGCGGGGGTATATGGCTTCTAGGCCTGCATCAATGATGATTTTGCACCGAACTCGTCTATCCGTGTTCGTGGTCTTGAATGACCTATTTCGAAGTTTTTTGGCTGGTGAGGCCATTTTGCTGTGGGGCTGTTAAAGCGTGTCAGGACCCCGACTCGATGTCACATCGATCTAGCCGGTAACACTTCATATCACTTTGCGGCCTCACGCACGGTGTTCCCACGGGTGTCGCCTTACCTTTGCCGGGACCGTTTGCGCCTTTTGGCTCACGTATATGATAGTGTCGCTAGCATCCATATGATAAAGAGCCCGGGCTGACATGACTAGTCGTAAACCCAAAGTGGCACAAACTTACAGGGACAGGCATCCATGACCCAGCATCGAACGTGTCGGTCATCAGCAAGTGGGTCCGGGCTGTAGCACTGGGCTAGCAGGACTCCGGTAAACCGGGCTGTAGCGGGCTAACAGGACTCCGGTACTCAAAGCGTGACATTTCCCCGAAGGGACAGACACAGGAACGAAGAAGGACACATGCCGGCCAGCCTAAGTGTTCCGGAGCAGTAGCAAGCTACCATGGCTCAGTGGAAACACTAGGAGACATTTCCCGGTAAGAGAGGCTACTAAAGATAAACAACTAGATGGTCAGATCCCACACATACCAAGCATTTCAATAACATACACACAATATGCTCGATATGTGCAATACAACATGGCATCACAAAATGACTCTACGACTCAAGTAGTTTATTCAATAGGCTCCGAGGAGCGAGATATTACAAACATGGGTCTCATGACCCAACACTCAGAGCATACAAGTTAAAGCACAAGCGGAAGCTATCATGTCTGAGTACAGACATCTATAAATGAAAAAGGCTGAGAAGCCTGACTATCTACCAAATCCTGCCGAGGGCACAAGACCGTAGCTGAGGTATCAAGCTAAACGTCGAAGTCCACGTGAAACTACTAGCGAGACCGAAGTCTCTCTGCAAAAACATAAAATAGGCAAACGTGAGTACAAATGTACCCAGCAAACTTACATCAGAACTATCTACATATGCATCATTATCAACAAAGGGATGGTGGGGTTTAACTGCAGCAAGCCAGCTCTGACTCGGTGGCTATCCTGAACTACGACTGCAATGTAACTCTTTTGAGGTGGCGCACACGAGTCCACATATTCACCATATCAATACACCACTATGGATCCGCTCCCGTCTCCCTACGAGAACGCCATCCATAGCACTCACGCTTATCTTGCGTATTTTAGAGTATCCACTTTCACTTGTCTATGAACTGATATAAGCAACCCAGAAGTCCTTTTCCGCGGACACGGCTATTCGAATAGATGATGTTAACCCTGCAGGGGTGTACTTCTTCATACATGTTTCCACCACTTAGCGTCTGCACACGACATGTGCTCGGCAGACTTCAAGCGAAGGCCGACGTGGGTGTAGACCACGACCTACCTAAACACTCAAGTCTCTAGTCCAGGTTTATCGCCTATTCGGGTTCCATCCATGAGGAGATCCGGCCGGAGTTTCGCTCACAGCCCCAAACGATGTGAACAGGGTTCCGTGACACCAAACGGGCGCCCGGTTTACCCGGCCACGTGCCTACCGCATCACAGCCCACCCCTACGGTCAGCGCTGTCCACGGCCTCCAGCATACTACAAACACCAGAAACTACTTGCAACTCCTGGACAGAGGACAAGGGTGAATAAGAAGTCGAGCGGGGTCATATTTCAGGGCCCAATGTATGGTAGTAACTGATGGATCACAAACACAGAACTCAGTTCCTGAGGACGGCTACAATGAGACAACCCACCATGTACTCCTACATGGCCTCTCACCGTCACCTTTACCAAATCGTGTTCACACACTTAGCTCACACACAGTAGGACATGTTCACACGCCTCTGATTCATCCCCGATGAATCAGACCTGACTCAACTCTAAGCAGTAGCAGGCATGACAAACAAACATGAATGAGTAGGCACAACAGGGCTCAAACAACTCCTACTCATGCTAGTGGGTTTCATCTAATTACTGTGGAATGACAGGTCATGCAGAGGATAAAGGGGTTCAGCTACCGCAGCAAGTAACAGATGAATCGATGTTGTCCTAATGCAGTAAAAGAGAGCAGGAGCGAGAGAGTGGGATTTTATCGGAATGAACAAGGGGTTTTGCTTGCCTGCACTTCTGAAGATAACATTGGGTCTTCATCAGTGTCAACGATCACATCATCGGTATCACGTCTATCGAGAGGGGACAAATACCGGCAACACAGAAGGGAACACAATCAATGCAATGCACAATATGATGCATGATCATGACATGGCAATATGAATGTGTTTTGAGCTAATGCAACTAGCAACAGATTAAATGAAGTTGGTTTGAATATCAAATTCAAATTCAAACTCCATATGTGATTATTCAAATGCCATTTATTTGATTTGTGCTAAACAGTAGTGATAAGTTGTTCTAACATGCATGAAAATGGTACAGATGGATTCCTTGAATTTTTCTGATAATTTTTCATATATAATTTATTTAATTTGGAGTTACGGTTAATTTTCTATGAGTTTTAGAAGTTTTAGGCATTTTCTGGAATTTACTGAATTAAATTAAATCTAGAAAATGATTTATTGCGTCAGCACTAGGTCATGCTGATGTCAGCAGGTCAACTAGGCGGGTCCAGGTCAAACCTGACCAGTGGGGTCCACTGGTCAGTGACTGGGGGTGGATAGTGCCAATGACAGGTGGGGCCGGGTCAACAGACACGTCAGCACGGTCAAAGCTGACGTGTGGGACCAGGTCAACGGTGACGTGGCCAGGTCAAACTGACCGGTGGGGCCACGGTCATTAGCTTAAATTAAACAGGGTATAACCCTGTGGTTAACTAACGGGTGGGGCCCGTCTGTCAGCGTCTGTTAGGGAGGGATTAGTGGTGATTAGTCTTAATTAAGCGACCACGTCAGCGGTCGACGCCGGCGACCAAAAGCACGGCGGTGGCTCGCCGGAGATGCTCGGGACGGAGCTACAGAGCAACGTTTCGCTCGTGGGTTGCGGCCACGACGAGCTGGGAGACTCGCGCATCCAGCGGTGGCAACACCTCGCGCCGGGGTTGACTAAATCGACGGCGGCGGCAACTTTTGCGGTGGCCGGAGTTCGGGCGAGGTCGGGGTTGGCGCTAGGGGGCACAGCAGGTCGAACGTGTGGGCGCTCCCGGCTCCTGGGAGAGTGCTAAGCACGGGGCAAAGCTCGGGCGTGGGTGGCGGCAGCTGTGGCCATGGCGGCGATGAGGTACGGCGGCAGCGAGCTTCGGCCA
>NC_041388.1:633639545-633649178 GCF_002162155.2 Triticum dicoccoides | reverse complement strand
CGACGAGCACGCTCGGTGGTCGCGAGGGAGAGAAACAGAGGAGGGAGAGGGGATGCAGCGAGTGAGGGAAAGGAGAGAGGGGACACGGGGCGTCGTTGTGGCGCGAATTAGAACGAAGGGCGGCCTCCAGCGCGAAGCAGGAGGTGGCCGGGGCGCTCGGGCGCGCGCCACGCCTCGCCTCTGCCTTCTGGCAGAGGAAGAAGAGGACAAGGGGGGAAGGTGGGCTGGGCCGCGCTGGTGGGGGGGGAGCTGGGCCGGCTGGGCTGCACGGTGAGGCCAGGTACTTCTTCTCTCTTTTTTTTATTTCTCTGTTTTTCTATTTTCTGTAGTTTGTTTTGATTTAGTTTAGCAACTAAATCATTTAAATAAATTCTGTAGATTTTTATGTGGCTTGCTAAGATATATACAGAGCCACTCACAAACCTCCAGAATTATTGGAGTCATATTTAATATATATTAAATATAAATCCAAAGCAAATAGTTATTGGATTAATTCAAATGGCACAAAATAAATAACTCTGAGATACCAAAAATATTGTTTTGAGTTTTACCTCTTTGCAATATTTTCAGAGACTAAGAGGAACATTTTCTTGGACACATTTGAGAAGATTTAATTGTTGGTTATTTTTTTTAGAGGTTTCTGAGGCTTTGAAAACTCCTCAATTCAAATTTCATTTGAATTTAAACATGATGCAGCAACCAAGCTAGTCCATGGCCAGGGTAAAGCTAGGGATGTGACAACTCACCCCCACTAAACAAGAATCTCGTCTCGAGATTCAAGCGTAGGGTAAGGTGAAGGATAACGCGGACTAGTACAATCTTCACGATCCAGGTTGCACTTCATAGGAACGTTGATTTGAACACCATCTTTGTCTTGTTGTCTTGCTCTAAGAACTTCAGCTAATCATGACAAGAAGAGGAAAGGAAAACTCTAGAACAATCGATCTACGAGAAGAACGAACATCTTAGGATCAACTCATGGAACGAGATAAAGCAACATCTCTTGAGCTGAGAGACGAAGCACAGATCCAAAGAAATGGAGTAAGACAAATGACGAGGGTTCGCTAAGTAGACAACAATTCTATGCTTAAGAAGGTGGTGAACGATTGCCAACGTAGCGAGGAGTTGGATTGCCATGATACCACAACGAGGCATCTTAGGGATGGTGACTCGTAGATATATCCCCTTAAGTGGCAAAAAGAATTACCTTTGATTCAAAGATCATTGAAACTCTTTATACCAGCCTAAGGCAATCACAAGCAATCGATTGGCGGGGTCGGTAGAATGGCATACTCAGACTTGGATGATGTGGATTACCTTGTTGAAGACAACGTAATGGATGAATTTACTTATCACCGGAAATGGAAGAGACCCATGGTAGAATGGCACATTGGCGGTGCAAGCTGGGAACAAAATGCAAATGCTGGGAATGATTCTGGTAACTGGGGAAGAACCCAACAATAGAGAGTGAATTCACTGTTTGAAGAGGTCATAGCATTGCCGAGGAAACTGAGAGTAATCCCAGTTAGAGCCGATGATAACACGTAACGCTTGTGCGTGCTCTCAAGAACTTGAGCATTTCCATAATCATCAAGATTTTACCAACAACCGCGTCAAGGATCCTGGCAACACAACTTGCTACCCTGATGAATGATGATGGATGATGCAGATGCAAAGGAAGATAACACTTCCTCAGATTTCACCTTAGCGAAGCCAAGGAACAAAATCTGGATGATCGACCGAGAGACATTTAGCACTCCGCTTCTAATGTTCTCCTTGACGTGCTAGTGTATCCCATTCATAGATATGGTTTGATAACTAGAACATCAAGTAAGAGGTCGGACTTCGGGAACACAAAAATCCATAGGGGCAACTAGGGAGTAAACCCTACAAAAACCTTATGGGGAGGTGGCCAACTTCTTTAATCAAGATACTACAATAATAGGTCTTTCGGCTGGGTGGTGCTGGCCACGACAACCACTTTGCCAGTTATCGAGAGACCAATATTATAGTTCTTGGAAAATGTTCCAACCATCATATCTGCCTGAGATTCAGATCTGGTTGGTGTCAGGATATTCCAGACTCATCGAGTCTAGGAAGAAAAACGGAAGTTTGCAACACAATTCGACGAGACAACGCTGCGAGATTCTCGGGGAATGAACTATGATAGTAAGCTCCAAAACATGAGCTGGTTCTGCTACAAACATGTGAACACGCTGTCCCAGACAAACATGACCACGTGGTAGTCTTATAATAAAACACTACCGAGTTCAGGAAGGGGAACCATAATCGAGGATATCGAAGTCTTTACGCAAGTCCATGGATTAGATCCCAAGCATAGACTTCTTTTCCTTGAACAAGTCAAACAGTGGCTTAGTGTGCTAGGGACACATATAGAATGGAGGTTGCAAATCTCCAGACCACAGAATACTTCGCACGTATGCATGACTGACTTGGGATGATTCTAGAGGAAGCAAAACTAGCTTTCTCAAATTCACGGCGGCAACTTTCACCAAATGCACGTGTATAAGAGGAAGTCACTCCTTTCATCAAACAAATGCTTCATGAACGAAACACGAAGAAATGCTTACACAAGTTTCCAACACTAGGTTGATGTTCAACATGATTCATGGAGGGAGACAAAATGCTACTGATGGGCTCGACAGCAACTCATCGGAATTTCCATATCACTGGATTTCCACCATCATGTGAACACGGTGATAGTATTGGTCAGACCAAAGATGTAATGGTGTATGCTCGAGGGATCAACCACGAGTAGGACAACATTACGAGCATCGTTGGTACTGATTTGATTTGACGATAGCCCACACTCAAATCAAGGGATTGATAAGACAATAGGTCCAGCAACTGATCACAGGAACCAATCGAGGAAGATATCATATTTCGTCAACACATACTACACAAGAATATCCCTTTGGAACGAACTAAGTCAGACAAGCTTTTATCTTCCAACTCTCCAAGTTGTTGTCTAGCTTAACCAACTAGCTCAGGGATATCTAACACCGATTCTTGGAGAGAAGGTGGTTCACAAGAAACCAACTTGATCACGAGCTCAACATAGTGGTCAGGTGACAACCTGGTAACACCTCCAAGAAGATATTTGGAAAGTCACGAACCACCGGTATGTTACTAAGCTCGAGAACAATCTTGCTTTTGAGGGCAAGACGATATAATCAAATGAGTGAGGACTTGACAAGATCCTAACTCATTAATCGAAGGGTGCACCGAAATAAGGACTAGGTAGCACGATCAGTCTTAGAAGGATGATTCGAAAACCAACACACTAAGAATGAAATTATTATCCTTTAACTACCAAGCAACAGAGTTGCTAGCAGTATTGATTTCACACATCACAATTCATTTGTCGGTATTCCGGTTGCATCAACACGAGGGCCGAGGAATGAACAGTGATGGCAAGAAGTATCACTGTACCAAGAGTTCATGGGATGGTGTGCAATTCCTATAACAATCCCGATATAAAGATGGTAATACTTCAGGGTAGAACAGGATCAAAGGCTGGATTAGCAATTTGATCTGCGGGGCACAACTTCTTTGACCCAATCCTGGATATGGAAGAGGTACTGGAGTTTGTTTCTCCAAGTCATTCAGGACAGAATGGCTTGACGTACCACAAGGGTAATAGGCATCGATAAACGAATGCATGCATACCCTTGGTATCAATTGATAGACGAGGGCCAGAATGCAACTAAAGAGAACAACTCAAAGGAACATATAATTTTCTGAGTTGTGAATGCATAGATTAGTATGTCGAGCCACGTTCAACATATTTCTTCCGGATAACCCATGCAGAAAGGTAGAACTGGCAGAGTCACAATATATAACGGAGAACTCATCAAGAATAATCCTGTTGTGATATTTCAGTTCAACGAGGAACTTCTGCCATAAGTAGTTCATGGTATTTGGAAGAAGAAGATACCACGGACTTTAAGGACTATCGCAAAGGTTACTAATATCCTAAAGGAACTAGCAAACACTTTCAACATGAAGTAAGTAGAGTGAATCTCGGGTTCAAAGCCCAAGGAGTAGAATACCTACTACTAAGTGGCATCACGAGATGCTTTCGAGAATAAAAGCCAGAATCATCACACTGGGACACAAAACATGGCTAGACTACTAGATGATCCCCTGAGACACCTAGGGTCATAGTAATAACTCCAACATAAAGGTTGAGGCAGTAGAGTACCTCAACTCAACAATTTGTGTGATTAATCTGGCCAAAGGCACATCGGAAACAGGAGGAAGGGATTTGCAAATGCATCAGACTGTTTGGAAACCTGGGATGACTCGGACAGCATAACGGCTGTAAATGCTCAGAAAAGACTTGAGACATTCACAAAAATGGTGGCATAACCACTCAGAAGCACAATATCAAGGTTTCGAGATCAACAATTAACATACGGAAGTAGTAGAAACTGAACTCAAGCTTAAATCCAACAATCTTATAAGTCTACTGATTAGTAACACGTGATCCTAATAGAAAGAAGAGATAGCCTAGTTCTTAATCCCCGTAGAAGAGAAGATGACTCAGATCAGAAGGGCATAAGGTATAAGGAATAAAAAGAGCCTTACGTTCCATCCCACAATCAATTCCCTTATATAACTAAAGAATTTCTAGACTCAACTTCGACCAGTTTGGCTTGGTAATCCTACAGGCAGTCAAGCTCTGATACCAACGCTGTCAGGACCCCGACTCGATGTCACATCGATCTAGCCGGTAACACTTCATATCACTTTGCGGCCTCACGCACGGTGTTCCCACGGGTGTCGCCTTACCTTTGCCCGGGACCGTTTGCGCCTTTTGGCTCACGTATATGATAGTGTCGCTAGCATCCATATGATAAAGAGCCCGGGCTGACATGACTAGTCGTAAACCCAAAGTGGCACAAACTTACAGGGACAGGCATCCATGACCCAGCATCGAACGTGTCGGTCATCAGCAAGTGGGTCCGGGCTGTAGCACTGGGCTAGCAGGACTCCGGTAAACCGGGCTGTAGCGGGCTAACAGGACTCCGGTACTCAAAGCGTGACATTTCCCCGAAGGGACAGACACAGGAACGAAGAAGGACACATGCCGGCCAGCCTAAGTGTTCCGGAGCAGTAGCAAGCTACCATGGCTCAGTGGAAACACTAGGAGACATTTCCCGGTAAGAGAGGCTACTAAAGATAAACAACTAGATGGTCAGATCCCACACATACCAAGCATTTCAATAACATACACACAATATGCTCGATATGTGCAATACAACATGGCATCACAAAATGACTCTACGACTCAAGTAGTTTATTCAATAGGCTCCGAGGAGCGAGATATTACAAACATGGGTCTCATGACCCAACACTCAGAGCATACAAGTTAAAGCACAAGCGGAAGCTATCATGTCTGAGTACAGACATCTATAAATGAAAAAGGCTGAGAAGCCTGACTATCTACCAAATCCTGCCGAGGGCACAAGACCGTAGCTGAGGTATCAAGCTAAACGTCGAAGTCCACGTGAAACTACTAGCGAGACCGAAGTCTCTCTGCAAAAACATAAAATAGGCAAACGTGAGTACAAATGTACCCAGCAAGACTTACATCAGAACTATCTACATATGCATCATTATCAACAAAGGGATGGTGGGGTTTAACTGCAGCAAGCCAGCTCTGACTCGGTGGCTATCCTGAACTACGACTGCAATGTAACTCTTTTGAGGTGGCGCACACGAGTCCACATATTCACCATATCAATACACCACTATGGATCCGCTCCCGTCTCCCTACGAGAACGCCATCCATAGCACTCACGCTTATCTTGCGTATTTTAGAGTATCCACTTTCACTTGTCTATGAACTGATATAAGCAACCCAGAAGTCCTTTTCCGCGGACACGGCTATTCGAATAGATGATGTTAACCCTGCAGGGGTGTACTTCTTCATACATGTTTCCACCACTTAGCGTCTGCACACGACATGTGCTCGGCAGACTTCAAGCGAAAGTCGACGTGGGTGTAGACCACGACCTACCTAAACACTCAAGTCTCTAGTCCAGGTTTATCGCCTATTCGGGTTCCATCCATGAGGAGATCCGGCCGGAGTTTCGCTCACAGCCCCAAACGATGTGAACAGGGTTCCCGAGATACCAAACGGGCATCCGGTACACCGTGCCACGTACCTACCGCATCACAGCCCACCCCTACGGTCAGCGCTGTCCACGGCCTCCAGTAAGCTACAAACACCAGAAACTACTTGCAACTCCTGGACAGAGGACTAGGGTGAATAAGAAGTCGAGCGGGGTCATATTTCAGGGCCCAATGTATGGTAGTAGCTGAATCATGGATCACAAACACAGAACTCAGTTCCTGAGGACGGCTTCAATGAGACAACCCACCATGTACTCCTACATGGCCTCTATACCAACACTGTCAGGACCCCGACTCGATGTCACATCGATCTAGCCGGTAACACCTCATATCACTTTGCGGCCTCACGCACGGTATCCCCACGGGTGTCGCCTTACCTTTGCCCGGGACCGTTTGCGCCTTTTGGCTCACGTATATGATAGTGTCGCTAGCATCCATATGATAAGGAGCCCGGGCTGACATGACTAGTCGTAAACCCAAAGTGGCACAGACTTACAGGGACAGGCATCCATGACCCAGCTTCGAACGTGTCGGTCATCAGCAAGTGGGTCCGGGCTGTAGCACTGGGCTAGCAGGACTCCGGTAAACCGGGCTGTAGCGGGCTAACAGGACTCCGGTACTCAATGCGTGATATTTCCCCGAAGGGACAGACACAGGAACGAAGAAGGACACATGCCGGCCAGCCTAAGTGTTCCAGAGCAGTAGCAAGCTACCATGGCTCAGCGGTAACACTAGGAGACATTTCCCGGTAAGAGAGGCTACTAAAGATAAACAACTAGATAGTCAGATCCCACACATACCAAGCATTTCAATCATACACACAATATGCTCGATATGTGCAAATACAACGAAGCATCACAACATGACTCTACGACACAAGTACTTATTCAATAGGCTCCGAGGAGCGAGATATTACAAACAGGGGTCTCATGACCCAACAATCAGAGCATACAAATCAAAGCACAAGCGGAAGCTATCATGTCTGAGTACAGACATCTATAAATGAAAAAGGCTGAGAAGCCTGACTATCTACCAGATCCTGCCGAGGGCACAAGATCGTAGCTGAGGTAACAAGCTAAACGTCGAAGTCCAAGCGGAACTACTAGTGAGACTGAAGTCTCTCTGCAAAACATAAAATAGGCAAACGTGAGTACAAATGTACCCAGCAAGACTTACATCAGATCTATCCACACATGCATCATTATCAACAAAGGGGATGGTGGAGTTTGACTGCAGCAAGCCAGCTTTGACTCGGTGGCTATCCTGAACTACGACTGCAAGTAACTCTTTTGAGGTGGCGCACACGAGTCCACATATTCACCATATCAATACACCACTATGGATCCGCTCCCGTCTCCCTACGAGAACGCCATCCATAGCACTCACGCTTATCTTGCGTATTTTAGAGTATCCACTTTCACTTGTCTATGAACTGATATAAGCAACCCAGAAGTCCTTTTCCGCGGACATGGCTATTCGAATAGATGATGTTAACCCTGCAGGGGTGTACTTCTTCATACATGTTTCCACCACTTAGCGTCTGCACATGACATGTGCTCGGCAGACTTCAAGCGAAAGCCGACGTGGGTGTAGACCACGACCTACCTAAACACTCAAGTCTCTAGTCCAGGTTTATCGCCTATTCGGGTTCCATCCATGAGGAGATCCGGCCGGAGTTTCGCTCACAGCCCCAAACGATGTGAACAGGGTTCCGTGACACCAAACGGGCGCCCGGTTTACCCGGCCACGTGCCTACCGCATCACAGCCCACCCCTACGGTCAGCGCTGTCCACGGCCTCCAGCATACTACAAACACCAGAAACTACTTGCAACTCCTGGACAGAGGACAAGGGTGAATAAGAAGTCGAGCGGGGTCATATTTCAGGGCCCAATGTATGGTAGTAACTGAATCATGGATCACAAACACAGAACTCAGTTCCTGAGGACGGCTACAATGAGACAACCCACCATGTACTCCTACATGGCCTCTCACCGCCACCTTTACCAAATCGTGTTCACACACTTAGCTCACACACAGTAGGACATGTTCACACGCCTCTGATTCATCCCCGATGAATCAGACCTGACTCAACTCTAAGCAGTAGCAGGCATGACAAACAAACATGAATGAGTAGGCACAACAGGGCTCAAACAACTCCTACTCATGCTAGTGGGTTTCATCTAATTACTGTGGAATGACAGGTCATGCAGAGGATAAAGGGGTTCAGCTACCGCAGCAAGTAACAAATGAATCGATGTTGTCCTAATGCAGTAAAAGAGAGCAGGAGCGAGAGAGTGGGATTTTATCGGAATGAACAAGGGGTTTTGCTTGCCTGGCACTTCTGAAGATAACATTGGGTCTTCATCAGTGTCAACGATCACATCATCGGTATCACGTCTATCGAGAGGGGACAAATACCGGCAACACAGAAGGGAACACAATCAATGCAATGCACAATATGATGCATGATCATGACATGGCAATATGAATGTGTTTTGAGCTAATGCAACTAGCAACAGATTAAATGAAGTTGGTTTGAATATCAAATTCAAATTCAAACTCCATATGTGATTATTCAAATGCCATTTATTTGATTTGTGCTAAACAGTAGTGATAAGTTGTTCTAACATGCATGAAAATGGTACAGATGGATTCCTTGAATTTTTCTGATAATTTTTCATATATAATTTATTTAATTTGGAGTTACGGTTAATTTTCTATGAGTTTTAGAAGTTTTAGGCATTTTCTGGAATTTACTGAATTAAATTAAATCTAGAAAATGATTTATTGCGTCAGCACTAGGTCATGCTGATGTCAGCAGGTCAACTAGGCGGGTCCAGGTCAAACCTGACCAGTGGGGTCCACTGGTTAGTGACTGGGGGTGGATAGTGCCAATGACAGGTGGGGCCGGGTCAACAGACACGTCAGCACGGTCAAAGCTGACGTGTGGGACCAGGTCAACGGTGACGTGGCCAGGTCAAACTGACCGGTGGGGCCACGGTCATTAGCTTAAATTAAACAGGGTATAACCCTGTGGTTAACTAACGGGTGGGGCCCGTCTGTCAGCGTCTGTTAGGGAGGGATTAGTGGTGATTAGTCTTAATTAAGCGACCACGTCAGCGGTCGACGCCGGCGACCAAAAGCACGGCGGTGGCTCGCCGGAGATGCTCGGGACGGAGCTACAGAGCAACGTTTCGCTCGTGGGTTGCGGCCACGACGAGCTGGGAGACTCGCGCATCCAGCGGTGGCAACACCTCGCGCCGGGGTTGACTAAATCGACGGCGGCGGCAACTTTTGCGGTGGCCGGAGTTCGGGCGAGGTCGGGGTTGGCGCTAGGGGGCACAGCAGGTCGAACGTGTGGGCGCTCCCGGCTCCTGGGAGAGTGCTAAGCACGGGGCAAAGCTCGGGCGTGGGTGGCGGCAGCTGTGGCCATGGCGGCGATGAGGTACGGCGGCAGCGAGCTTCGGCCA
>NC_041388.1:633630318-633639042 GCF_002162155.2 Triticum dicoccoides | reverse complement strand
GGGGGGGAGCTGGGCCGGCTGGGCTGCACGGTGAGGCCAGGTACTTCTTCTCTCTTTTTTTTATTTCTCTGTTTTTCTATTTTCTGTAGTTTGTTTTGATTTAGTTTAGCAACTAAATCATTTAAATAAATTCTGTAGATTTTTATGTGGCTTGCTAAGATATATACAGAGCCACTCACAAACCTCCAGAATTATTGGAGTCATATTTAATATATATTAAATATAAATCCAAAGCAAATAGTTATTGGATTAATTCAAATGGCACAAAATAAATAACTCTGAGATACCAAAAATATTGTTTTGAGTTTTACCTCTTTGCAATATTTTCAGAGACTAAGAGGAACATTTTCTTGGACACATTTGAGAAGATTTAATTGTTGGTTATTTTTTTTAGAGGTTTCTGAGGCTTTGAAAACTCCTCAATTCAAATTTCATTTGAATTTAAACATGATGCAGCAACCAAGCTAGTCCATGGCCAGGGTAAAGCTAGGGATGTGACAAAGCGGCCGCACAGTCCTCCGCTTGGGGAGGCGCACTTTAGTGCTTCCCCTTCAAAGAGATGATGTCTCGTGGACCGGGTATCTTAAGCGTAAGAGATGCATAATGCGGTATTGTGTTAAAGCGAGCGAAAGCTTCGTGTCCCAGTAGTGCTTGATAGCGACTTGAGAACGGGACGATATGGAAGGTCAGGTTTTCACGGCGGAGGTTATCGGCAGAGTCAAATGTGACTGTGAGCCGGAGAAAACCCGTACAATGGGTGTCCGGACCAGGTATTACCCCTTGAAAGGAGGTTTTGCTGCGGTGGATTCTTGCTGGGTTTATCCCCATGTGCTGGATTGTATCCTGATATATCAGGTTTAGTCCACTGCCGCCATCCATAAGGACATTTGAAAACTGGAGTCCGCCAATTATTGGATCGAGTATCAAGGCAGTCCAGCCTACATTCTTGATATTCCTAGAATAATCTAGCTGATCGAAGATGATCGGTTTTGACAACCAGTGGCAGGACCCTTTGGGGATGGGCCGTGTGGTGCGTACCTTTACGGGCGCCGCACGTTTTGTTATGTGAAGTGAGTTCACTTTTTTTACTTCTTGTGGGAAGTTCTTTTGTTTCCTGGTGCTCTGCTTTTGGGGTTCGTCCTCATCTTCGCTTGGTGTGTCGAGCCACTTGTGTTCGGCATTGAGTCTGCCAGATTGTTTGAAAACCCAACAGTCTCTGTGGGTATGGTTAGAAGGCTTCCCGGGAGTACTGTGTATCTGACATATCCTGTCCAGGATTTTATTTAGGTTGGATGGATCGTCCCTGTTATCCCCGGGGGGCGATTTTGCCTGATTTTGTCGTGGCCTTTGAATCCGGCATTGACTGTCGTGCTCTTTGGACTTTTGTCCTTAGTCCAGTGACGGTCCTTATTGCGTCGCGGTTTTCCGTTTCCATCCCTAGTTTCGGATGTACTTGGGTCGCTGGGGCTGCACCTTGCCAACCATCTGTCCTCCCCTGCACAAAAGCGGGTCATGAGGCTTGTTAGTGCGGCCATTGTTCTTGGCTTTTCTTGGACGAGGTGTATGGCGAGCCATTCGTCTCGGACGTTGTGCCTGAAAGCTGCTAAGGCTTCGGCGTCCGGACAGTCGACTATCTGATTCTTTTTAGTGAGGAATCTATTCTAGAACTGCCAAGCTGATTCTCCGGGTTGTTAAGTTATGTGACTAAGATCGTCTGCATCCGGAGGGCGGACATAGGTCCCTTGAAAGTTTGCTCGGAAAGCATCCTCGAGCTCTTCCCAGCTTCCAATTGTGTTTTCGAGAAGGCTTTTAAGCTAATGCCGGGCTGGCCCTTTATGCTTAAGGGGTAAATATTTTATGGCATGTAGATCATCTCCTCTAGCCATGTGTATGTGGAGGATATAATCCTCGATCCAAACTCCAGGTTCTGTTGTTCCATCATATGCC
Organism: Triticum dicoccoides; assembly: GCF_002162155.2. Taxonomy (NCBI): domain Eukaryota; kingdom Viridiplantae; phylum Streptophyta; class Magnoliopsida; order Poales; family Poaceae; genus Triticum; species Triticum dicoccoides. The sequence goes on along the minus strand of NC_041388.1, from coordinate 633,637,095 downwards.
TCTATGTTTACGTGTTTGAATCCCTCTGGAAATTCATAGTCGAGGACCTCATCAGTGAAACATATGGGGTGTGCGGCGCCCCTGTATTTGGGTGTGCCGGATACTGATGATGGCTTCATAGCGTTGCTTACGAGAGCTTGCTTTCTTGGCCCATAAATGGACCTGACTGGGCCATGATGCGAATCCTTAAGTGGGTTGCATGCCGATTTAGGTGCAGCGCCGCTTGCCGCTTTATGGGGTCGTCTATCCGACCGTGTAGCTTTTTCATTTTTTGAATGCGAGGGCTCTAGGGCCTCTTCGTCGAATTCAGGCAGTAGCTTTCTTTTCAGATAGCTTTTAGTGCGGCGACTGTCGCCGTATTTATCTGTGGTATTGATTACTTTGCTCCATCTAATCCGGAGTGCATCTTCCGCTGTTTTTAGCTTCCGCTTCTGCATTTTTAGGCTACGTGCAGTTGCAACGATCCTCTCGTGGAGATTCTTCTGCTCCATAGGTTTATTCGGCGTGAGGTCGTCCGGAATGCTATTTTCGCCGGAGGAGGGATGTTCGGTTTCTCTATCCGTGTTGCCCTGTTCGGACGGTTGCTCTAAGGCCTGCTCATCATCTACCGGCTCGTCCTGCTCTATGGCTGGGTTTTTGTCGAGGCGGGGCTTGGGTCGGCGTTTACGCCAACGCTTTGATTGCTTTTTGGGGGGTCGATCTCCCGTCCCATCCCCTTTTTCCTCATTGTCGCTTCCTTTAGGGGTATCCACCATGTACACATCGTGAGATGAGGTGGCTATCCAATGCCCTATGGGCGTTGGTTCGTCGGTATCTCCTGCATCGTCATCCATGCTGTCGATGTCTCCGGAGTCGAAGTTGAGCACGTTGTTTAAATTGTCGACAGTGGCTACCAAGTGGGTGGTGGGTGGTCTTTGAATTTCTTCATCGTCCGTATCCCATCCTCGCTGACCGTAGTTCGGCCAGGGCTCTTCTGATAAGGAGAGAGACTTGAGAGAGTTCAGGATATCGCCAAAAGGCGAGTGCTGAAAGATGTCTGCGGCGGTGAACTCCATTATCGGCGCCCAATCGGATTCGATCAGCAGGGGCGCGAGGGGTTCGCAGCTCGGAAAGGAGTTTGATGACGGGAGTTCCTGTGATGACACCAATATGCCATAAATGATAACTACGCCTCATTTACAAGTCCCTACCTGCACTATCTGTGTTTGACGACGGGAGTTCCTGTGATGACACCAATATGCCTTCAGTCTCAGGGTTTGATGATGGAAGATCTTGTGAGGACACCAATATGGCTATGCTTTTAGGGTCTGAAGAAAGAAAATCCTGGTACGACAGGAGTGCCTCCTGCGTCAAGGGCCCAGAAGAAATCGACAGAAGTAAACCATCATCCTCGGATGGCACCTCCTCCACGCTAGAGGCATCTTCCAATGCATCACCGTAATCAAGCCCTCCGGGCGGGAAATTTTCCGCCGACAAATCTTCACAATCAGAAACATTTTCATTCCCAGTAACACCAACACCAGACGTGTTGGCATCAAGTATGCTGGCAGCACCAACATCCTCATCAGCAACTTTGGTACTAACATCGTGCCCACTACTCAATGGAACATCACAAGTATCATCTCCACCACTAACGGCAGCCTCACACTCAACATCAGTCATCTGAAAAAAATAAAAATTCAGAAATTGTAAATAATATGAACAAAACTAACAATAAAAAATAAGCTAGCAAAAGAGGTGCACTGAAAAACAAACCTTAGCAGCATTCACAGCAACATTATCGATCTTGCTGCTGCTAACATTCAAAGGAACATCACCAATGGGCGAACAAGGCTCGTCGCCAACAACAGGACCCTAATTCATAGTAATGAGCAAAAAAAGATATTATTACCAACAATAAACACAAGGAATTAAACCACACTAACAAAAAGATAGGTATAAAAACGTGGGTATCACCTACAAACTATTAATGGTGTGGGATAGAAAAATGAACACGTAAGGCACATTGATGCGCATGAAAATTCAAGAATATATATAACCTTGCACTTATCAGTAGATGGATCATTAACTCCACAATCAACAACAGCCTCAACATTATGACTCGTATCCTGCATCAAAAGAAAAATTAATAAACAGATGAAGATCAGGAAGCTCAACTACAATACTGATAGCAGAACAACATCGCAAAAACATACAAACACCGAGGACTGACTCACATCAACAACAGGGTGCTCCAAGCCAACATCGATTGTATGGTGATCAGAAACATTAGCCTCAGTACCATCATCAGCCCTTCTGTCGGTGGCAGCAGCCTCATCCTGCTCAATCTGCATGGAAGATAGATTAATAAACAGATGAAGATGAGAAAGTTCAACTACAATATTGACATCAGAACAACATAGTAAAAATTGCAAACACCGAGGACTGACTCACATCAACAACAGGGCGCTCCAAGCCAACATCATTCGTTTCGTGATCAGAAACATTAGCCTCAGTATCATTACCAGCCCTGCTGTTGGTGGCAGCAGCCTCATCCTGCTCAGTCTGCCTGATAACAACATTTGCACTTTCTTCATATGGCTTGCAGCGAGAGTCTTGCATAGTTTTGAAACGCTTCATGTTGTTCAACAGATGAACCGAGCTCTGAAGTAGATCAGCAGCACCGTCACGCATATCACCAATAAAAATTCTCTCCAACTCAATATAGTCCACTGCTTCCTCAACGTTAAATTGATGACCTTCAGGAGGGATACCATTGATACAGCTCAGGCGCTCAACTGCCGTTGGGACCTTTTGCAGCTCAGAACACACATTACTTAAAATATGCTCAGCGCGCTCCAACGCAGAAACAACAACATCAATACCAAAACCCTGCCTCTTTGAAGTACTAGCATTACTAGGGCCAGGGGGAACATAACCAGCACCCTCAACACCACGGCCATCTCTCAACTCACCGTGCAGAGATGAAAACTTGGGAACCTGAGACGATGACATCTCCAGGACTGGCCGTTTATACACTCGGAAAAAACAACCTCCTCTTGAGTTTTCCACTACAAACAAGGGGTAAAAAGAGTTAATTAATGAATGCAACACACATGGGAAAATAAAACATGATACTAACCGATTTAAATCAACAGCACTATCAATCTTTAACTGTCATTGCCAGTTTGTTAGTATTTACCAATAGGCCAGTTGAACAAAGATATTCAGTTCAACCACACATGAAACAACAGTAGTAAAAAATTGTACCTAAACCTCACAAAGCTTAAATAATGACCAAATCTAAACATGTAACTCTGCGGGACACATGTTCACTCCAGCAAAAATAGGTGTACCTAAAAAACAAAAAAAGGTCTGCAAGACACGAAAGAAATAAAACTCACCGGAAGCTTCCCAAACACCCAAGTCTTTGGATCTGCATTGCCTTTTTTTACCAAATCCGCATCAACCAGACCAGAAAGCTTGACAGGATCCATGAAACATATGCGGGGGACTCGCATGTCAGGCTCCGCAGCCTTGCCATGGATAAGGCAGTCAAGGTACATTAGTATAGGCCCTATAGCACAACCTGTGATTGCCTTCCCCACGGTAACACCATCTTGGTACTTGGCAACAGCCCTTCTAAGCTCATCAACCATCGGCTGGCAATAGTCCATACTAGCCATGTTCTCAAAGACGAGACCCTCAAACATTGCTGCCCCTCTTGAAACACGCGGGGCGGTACCAGGCAACACAACCTTCATAAACACAATAATGAAGAACACTTTCAGAGCAAGGTCATCTTTGTTAGGATCCTTGACGAGCACCTTGAGCTTATTTCTCAAATCCTTTGTCTTGATATCTTTGTTCCTGCTAATGTCAAGCTACGATCTTAACTTCATCAAAGCGTCGTCATATCCGTCCTCTAACGGCCTTGGCGCAGAACGACCACCACGAGGGAACCCAAATAATTGTTGTATACCATCGCTAGTGATGCGAAGCTTCTTATTAGCCGCACCCATGTCAAGAGTCATCGTATCAGGATCTATCCTCAGGTACAAAGCTCCCATCAGAGGACGGGAAATGTTAGACTTCACCCTTCATTTGAAGATAGAACCAAAACCAGCTGCATCAACTCTAGGCACATGCCGACTCTCAAGCAATTTAGCACAAGCTTCAACCTCTCCCAACGAACATCGCACAGTCAAGTTCAATTTCCGTTGGTCACCTTCATCCAAGACAACTTTTCCGGCATTCCCTCCCACCAGCTTGACCGCACTCATAACGCTAACAGGCTGTAAATGAAAATAAAGAAGCCACACCTTAAATAAATCAATATAGAAAACAAAACAAGCATATGAAGGAAAGTAGAAAAAAGAAAAGATTGCACAAGTTCAACTCTTAAAACAACATCAGTACAACCCTCAATTGATGCAAACAATGACTAGCCTAGCCTGGTGAGCATACCAGACCAGACACAATTAAATCATTGCAAGTACAACTAGTTAGTGACATACAGTAGAAAGCACGTACCACTGCAAATTAATCTTCAGAATAAACTTCAATATCATCTTCTTCAGATACAACATCTTCAGCTTCGACACGAGCACGCTTCTTCACACCTTTGTTCACCTTCGCAGGAGGAACTTTACGCTTCTTATTTTCTTTCAACAAAGAGCGCTCTGGAAGAGGAGACGAAGAAGGCTTCTTATTTGTCAAAACCCGTGGACTCCGACGAACAGGGGAGCCACCGAGTGTGCTTGGACCAATCTTCACAGCAACACAATCCCCATCAGCTTTCCTATTACTAGGATAGGAACCAGCTTTCACACGTGGGCTACGCCTCTGTGTGCCATCAGCATTTCGATCTGACATCTTCCTCTTCAAAACAGCTTTCTTCTCCTTAACTGCATCACGAGAAAACACTTGCATCAAACGAATTTGCATCAGGTCTGTCTTCACGGGCATGCCGCTTCCATGACATCCAGCATCAACAGTTGAAAAGGCCGCATCACCACCTTCATCACCTACACCTTAAGGAGCTTGAGCAACATCCCGATCACTTTGTTGAACACAGGCAGCCTTCTGACCCCCTTCCAACTCCTTTCTCCTCTGGAAATCACACTTCTTCTTTCTTATCCTTTCATCCTCGAGATGTAACTACATAGGAACATCCTCAGCCTGAGTAACAGGCTTAGTGCCATCAATGCTCTGTGACTGAGTAACAGACAACTGCAAGCTGCCATCAACATCATCAACATTAAGAGAATACATTTCATCATTAATATCTCTGACAACATCAGCAATGTCGTCGGGAACACCATGGCTGTCATTAACTGCATAAACCAACAAAATAAGCACGTGCATATAAAATAAAAACACAATTAACATCGTAGAGACAAGATAAATAAAGTGCATAGCATCAGACACAAACAAAAGGAACAACTGATGTAGCTAAGCATATCTATGTATTCAAGGCTGATAAAAAAACAGAAAATATAAGGGAAACACCAGCAACATTCGCAAGTTCTTCTAGAGGAATTGGTGTCTCAAAAATAACATTCACAAGAACTTCAAAGCATTCTGATTTTTCAGAATCAGGAGGCATCGGCACTCCAACATCTACAACAACATCATAATTAGCAATAAAGTACATGAACAAGCAATCAGTTCAACTATATGAACACTACAAGTGCACCCAATAAAACAATATGAACCCACCACTAGCACAACAAACTTCAGAATGACAACTCTTTCAACATCATACCAGTTCTTCACTGACTACTACAACCTATTCAAATGCCAGGACAATAGTTCAAACTACAGATGGTGATCAGTACTACAACCTGTCTACAGGTCACATCAACCGCCAAAACTATACACACCACACAATCCAGGGCAAAATTAACACCTATCAAAATACATACAACTTATAAAGTCGATACGACAACACCTATACAACCTAAAAACCAGATCTGTTAAAACACCATCCAAATTACAGGGAAAATCACCTGCATTCAACTTGTCCGGACTGGATGATGTACCCATTGAGATCTACAGACCTAAAATCTGCCGAACCAGATCTGCAAGCCACATGAACAAAAATTAGGGCTCTGACCTATTTCATAAACAAACCACGCCATACAAAGCAAAACTCTTACCAGCAAACACAAAAAATGCAACAAAATCGAGTATCACTGTCGCCAACCGCTCATTCAACAGCAAAGGAACCCTAGCGAATCCAGCCTGAGACAGCAAGAGAGCAAGAGCTTAGAAAAAGAGGGAAAATCTGTACATAAGAGGACGCAAGGGAAGTCAATCGCAGACCAAAAGGAGCAAACAGAGCACCCAGACCTCCACCCCTGGGGTTCAACCCGCCGGCTGACGCTCTCGCTGCGAAACAGGAGAAGCAACTTATCTGCGAAAAGAGGGGAATGAAGAAGGAGTCGATTTGGAGAGGGGAGCGGAGCGGAACAGGGAGAGAGGAGGTTAAAAGGTGAGTGGAGCGGAGCGGAACGGGGGAGAGCGGAGGTTAAAAGGTGAGTAGGAGAAAACCGACGGTTAAAGCCGAGAACCGTGGCGAAGCCCACCAAAGATAATAGCAAAAATTAAATACAATAAAAAATTAATATAAAGGAAGAAAACCAACGGCTAAAGTACAAAATAATAACTCACAACAGTACAATAAAAATTATCAAAAAGTATAAATGAAATAATAATTCATAACGGTGCTCGTTTTTCCCCTAAAAAATAAAGATAAGATAACGGGGGCAAATCATGTACAACTATGCCCCCTCG
>NC_041388.1:633614115-633627821 GCF_002162155.2 Triticum dicoccoides | reverse complement strand
TCCTTTGACAGGCGCAGTGCGGTTATTCTGTTCCCCCCCACACAGACATGGACCCACACACCCCTAAGATAGATAATGGGGGCAAGTACATACAAGGAAGATGTGTCAGTACGACTATGCACCGAGGGGCAGTGCGGTTATTCTGTCCCCCCTCCCCCACATGCACCCACACACCCCTAAGATAGATAATGGGGGCAAATCCATACAAGAAAGATGTGTCAGTACAACTATGCACCGAGGGGCAGTGCAGTGCGGAGCCAAGTCATGTTACGGCTCGTTCCTAGAACAAAACTCACAAGAACTAGAACAAAAAAGTATCAGTCCAAGTTACTGGTGAAGTCAACTACTAGATTCAAATAACAACAAAAAAATAGGAAAAATTGACCGCCCAACGACAAAAAAGTATCAGTCCAAGTTACTGGTCAAGTCAAGTACTAGATTCAAACAAACAAAAAAAGAAAAAATGACCGCCCAAGGTCAAGCGCAGGCCCTGTCGCTGCTAGATACTTGAACTTGAGCACGTTGGCAAATCCCTAGTAAATCCGCACAACATAGGGCCTATCGACCAGGGCCCACAGGTCATGAGAGAGAGAGAGAGCGAGCGCCGTGTATAAGCGCTCAGGTAATTGTTCAGAGGAGTTCGACCAGTGATCCTCGGCTGTGCTTATAAACAGGTCCGGAGCCCCCTCGACTAGCGAGGTAGGACTAAACCCAGAGCGCACGTGCACGCCGCGATGCACAGTCGCGCGGATGAGCTAGCTGGGCCTAAAAGAACGACTCAGGTAGATGGCCCAACATAGTACTTAGCCCCATTACAAAATACCAGTTGTTCACACACGACAAAAAAAGAAATTGCAGATAATTTTTAAAAAACCTCACAAGAAAATAAGTTCAAAAACAAATAATGTAAAAATTTCAAACACATCTTAATTGTAAGAACTAAAAAAAGAAAAACATATATATATATATATATTGAAAATTAAACGTAGAACATTGTAAATAAAAATTTCAGAAACAAATTTATAAAAAGTTCAACTACTACAATTCATAAGGTTCAACTAAAAAAGTACTGTGCAGCAAAGATTAAAATCTTTTAATTTTAAAAATATTAGAACTATTGTTATTCAACTGTAAAAAGAAAAAATGTGCTCCAAAATTCATGTAAAAGAGTAAGAAAAAATGCTATACAACAAACAAATTTGATTGGTAATTGACAACCTGAAATAGTTCAGTACTATCATTAACAGAATGTAAGTTCAGCAAACTCAAACCCCAAAAATGGGTTCTACAAACATCATCAGCGTATAGTTCCGTTTGCGAGCTATGTACATGAAAATATACCAGTCAAAACAAAGGATGTCCATCAGTTCAACTATAGAATTGTTCCAGTACTAATATAAATAATATATAAATAAAACAGTTATACTTGAGCAAAACAATACGAAAAGCATTACATAAGTTGTTCCAAACCATCTGATAATACAATAGAATTCAACCATCTCACATGCAAATGTTTTAAAAAAAATACTGCAACATAATAAACCACACACAAAATCTCACAACCGGCGTCATTTGCCACATTTAAACCTACAGCACATAAATTCTGAACGTCAGAGAGTCATCTTCCCTGAAGAACATAACCATAACCACATCACCATCCTCAAATCCAGCCTCTGCAACAAACTCCTTCCACCCAGTAGTTAGGTTGATGCAACCATCAAAGTCGATGTGGTAGGTAACTTCCATCAACTGATACCCATTTTTGTCTGAAGTCTCCATCTTCAGAACACCGGAACTAGGAGCAACAATCCTGATCCTGGGTGACATTTTCTACAAATGGGCATGGGAGTACAAAACAAAGTGAGCACCTGACATAACTGAATTTTTACACAGATATAGTAACGCTTTGCATAACAAACTGAAAAGAAAAAATCTGAACCAAAACAATAACACAAAACTAACTAGTCATGTGAACTGACTAAACTGAAGAAATATACATATCAAATACACCTACCGTAAAAACATCTGACAAAAAACATATCAAGGATTATACAAAAATGGATAAAAATACTGTTAAGTAATGAACAAATACGCACAGAAATTCCTACTGTTAATTTCTGACAAAACCAAATAAAAATTATAGACAAACTATTCATAAAACTAAATTGCAGATTCACTCCTGGGAATTCAAAAAGACACCTGCAAAAAAGTAGGAAACAAAACGAATGGAAACACATACCCAAGATTCCTTCATCTCATCAACCGTCAGGCGACAAACATAGGGTGCACGAAACCCATAGTTGCTGTACAGCAGACAAGAAAGTTGCCCACAGCGCTGAGTCTTGGTGAGCTCCAAACCAGATTCGTACACACAGCTGTCAGCTATGCGCGCCATCTTTGCCAGGCTTCCGCATGAACAATCCTCCAAGGAACACACAAGAACATGTAAGAAAACAATGGAGAGAAGAGGGAGGAACTAAGATCTGATTCTGGATGAAGGAAGAAAAAGGAGGGGGAGACTGAGCCACACACCAGACATAGATGGATAGAATGTATAGCAGGGAGACTCGCAGATTATAAAAATAATAAATAGGCAAGTGGGCAGCCAGCTAGTAGGAAATATTTATTACCATGCAAATCAGTTCAACTTCAAATAAAATAGCGGTTCAAAAGTACACATAACAAACATGTGCAGATAAAACAACACATTCAAAGATAGACAGTTCAACTCATTTATTCATTCAACCATCTGCTCTCTCACAACACAAATCTCAAAAACATAATATTCAGTACTTCGGTCATAATGATCAAACAGACGACGCCATTTGGCCCTGGTGGATGGATGTGGAGCTGTGGCTGCTCTCGCCCTAGCCCAACGGATGACCTGAATGTAGTGCCTTCCCCTGCCACCTGGGAAAAGAAACTCCAGTTCATTCGAGTTGCAAGTATCCATCAGCTCGCGTGCAAGGCGTTTGTTGAACTCCGCTTCCAATTCATTCTCGGAAGCACGTCGTGCCATATGCCACCTCCTCCTCCTCTGCTCCGCTACTGCAACCATCACGTCGACGACATCCCCATCCTCCTCTATGACCTCTCCTAGATCAGGATCCATCTCGCTTTTCTTTGGTTGCAGCTGGTACAATGAAAGTAACACAGTGCTCTGCATTTATACTCAAAGTGCAGAGGCATTGGTGGGCAGCCAGTAGGAAATACTTACTCCAATTTCAACACACAGTAAGACAATTTTGACACGCAACAGTCCAACTACACATACGGCACCAATTCAAACAACACTGAAAAACACACAGCTTAATTACAAAGTTTGACCAGATTACAATAAATCGCAGGCTACAGTCAGACGCCATACACCACCTCCGCCATCGAGAAGATAACATCAAAATCCGGGATAGAAACAACTCAAAGAAGCAAAATTTACAGTGCAAATCTTTTCATACATTCCTCATATCTCTCCCTGCAACGCCAATTCGAAAGTAAAACAACAGAAAAAGAAGAACAAATTTGCATGGCGGGCTTGGAAAATGACCAAGGACACCAAAACTTGTAATCAGAAATTAAAGATGAAATTAATCTCCAAAAACTCTAACATACCGATAATCTCACATCCAAAACAACAAACTGGGCGCAAAATGAGGCCTACGAACACCACGGTAAACACCAACGCCCCAAACACGTCCGCCGCCAAATGCCCACGATGTCACCTCCGGCGACTCCAGATCGCAAAACACGACCAGGTGACCACGCGCATGTGCGGAACCCCTTACATGTCTCCTCTACCAACGAATGGCCCGTAGCATCGCACCGGAGAACGCCCGGAAGCTCCACATTGCATCCCCTGTTTCCGCCTGTCGTACACGCAGGAAGATCAGTTCAAGTAGAAAACCAGGTCAGTCCAACCTGTCAACCACGTCAGTTCAAGAAGGGTAACAGAATATTATTCTGTTACGTGAAACAGAATAGCCCAGATGTGTGTGTGTGTGTGTATACATAAACACTATTCTGATCACGGGATCAGAATAATATTCTGATTAGAACCTGAACTTGTCGGATTTCGGGTTCCGGCAGACCCTTGAGGTTCGAACACTGGGGTGCGCACGGAGATCTCCCCCCTACCAATCTACGTCTGTTCTCCTCGTATGAACTAAGCTGGAAACGATGAACAACACAAGGGACACGAGATTTATACTGGTTCAGGCCACCGTTGTGGTTTAATACCCTACTCCAGTGTGTGGTGTGGTGGATTGCCTCTGGGGCTGATGATGAACAGTACAAGCGAAGAACAGCCTCGCGAGGGGTGTTCTTGAGCTGGTGCGGTGTGTTCTACTTGGTCTCTCCTCGCCCACTTATCCCTATGGTGGCTAGTCCTATTTGTAGAGGGCCTGGGCCTCTCCCCAAAATAATGAGCGGGAAGGGCGCCAACAATTGGCCATTTTGAAGGGGAACATCTAGTACAAGTTATCCTGACCAAAGGTGGTCTTCGGCTGCCAAAAGCACTAGTGGTGACGCCGTCTTGGGCTCCATGGTGACCTCCATCCTGCCGTCCGGCTGGTCTTGGTCTCGTTGCACCGGAATGGTAACCTTTGCCTGATGCCTTGGCCTGTGCTTGCCCCCTTTGCACCGAAAGGGAAACAAGGACACAGCGCAGGCCGGCACCCCCCTGGCGCCCGCCTGGTGTTGATTCGTAATGGCTTACGTTACGGGCTCCTCGCGAGGTACCCTTGCATTGATCTCGCCTCCTTGCGAGTTTGCCTGATGAGGCCACTCCCGAGGAAGCATCCTGTCGTCCGCCCCGCGAGGCTTGGCCCCTCGCGAGGGTCTTGAGCTTGAACTGATGAAGATGGGCCGCGCTGGGCCCCCACTTGAGCCACGCCACAGGCCGTAGGCAGGAAAGTCTGGGGACCCCCGTTCCCAAAATTCGACAGTTGCCCCCGGTCCCAAGGCGCTCGCGGGTTTGGCTTAGCAGAGAAGCGAAGGGGCAAGCGCGAAGCGCCGCGGGCCCTAACAGCCTGCGACCTTGGGCGTCGTGTGGCGGTTGATTGGACGTGGGCGCCTATGCTTCCCCACGACGCCTTGTCACGCGCCCGGCTAAGCAGACCCGTAGTTGTACATAGTTGTTCCTCCTTCGGCTGCCCGCTCACCTCCTACCTTTTCTTCTTCTCTGAGCTCCAACCTCCGCCGCCAATCCGGCTCGGACTCTTCCCCCTCCCCAACATCATGGCACCGACGAAGAAAGGAAAGGGGAAGAAGCCCGTGCCTTCATCCTGCGTACCTCCGGCGGCGGCCCCATCTGTCGATCGGTCGATCATACTCAATCCGGAAGCTTTGAACAAGATCCGCTCCGCCCTTGCTTCCATCTTCAATGAGTGCGGCCGGACCACAGTTTGGCCCGCATCCCATGCCTTTCTTGCTACGACAGTCACGGAGGTCTGATTCTTCACCGATGCCCTATGGGCGGGTCTGGTTCCCCCCTTTTCCGCTTTCTTCAATGCTGTGCTCTCCCATTATCAAATCCACATGAAGCATCTCGGGCCGGAGTCCATTACCCTTTTGGCTGTCTTTGCTTTCATGTGCGAGGCAATGTTAGGCATCCCTCCTTCCGTCGCCCTGCTGCGCCACTTCTTTTCTTTGTGCCTGAGCGACCCTACGCAGTGCTCGAGGTGTGTGAGCTTCTTTGCCATGCCAGAGACGGCTGCTTCAGGGATCGACTTCGGCCTTCCTCCTCCTCAGGCCGGGTTTAGAGAGCGGTAGCTGTACGTGGACGTCGGGGTGCCCAGCCCCTTGCTCTCGCACCCGACCTTACCTGCTGTTGCCAACCCAGGCTGGGGTCATGAACCGCTTGCGAGCCCCCGGCTCGCCTTCGTCTGGCGCCGCTTCCAAAGTTTGAGGGCGCACAATGTGACAGCGCCCAAAGTGGTGAAGGAGTTCCTCTTGCGTCGCGTTGCTCCTCTCTAGCGCCACTCTTGTCGGATGTGGGACTTCGTGGGGTGCAGGGACCACATGCGGCTTCAGGAGGAGGATTTGGCGCCCGAAGCGCTGCGAACGGTGCTCAGGGTCTTGACTGGCAATCCTTCCCCAGGCAGCCTATGGAGCGGTGGCATCCTCTTGTATCTTTGTTCCGGTAGGGCTGATTTTGTGAAGCATATGCCCAGCTTCGACGAGTGGGAGCTGCACCCGGCTGGCCTCGCGGGGCCACGCGAGAACCCAGTAGCTGTAGTCGTTCCCCCAGCCGCCGACAGCGGTCTTTCCTCAGGCAACAGGGCGGGGAGAGAACCGAAGGGTGCTGAGGCGGCTGATGTCGAGGTGCTGGCGCCGCGTGAAGCCTCGAAGGCGACGTCCCCCGAGGCCTGCCCTAGGGCGGCGGTTGATGCAGGGTCACGGCCTTCGGCTCTTGTGGCCGGGGCTCCTAAGCCCCCAGCCGTTCTTCGTGAGGTGACGCCTGACGGCACCCCCAAAGCTGACTCCTCCGGCGCCGACGATCCTGAGGCTTCTTCTGCACCCAGGCGGACCCTCGCCCCAGGCGCTTAGGTTGGTTCTGTGTAGACTTCGAGGCCCTTCGCAAGAGGAAGGAGGCCTTGGGTGGCAGCGACCGCCCTTGCTGCTTGTTGAAGCGCAGGAAGTACTTTGCCATGGACGATTAAGTCTTCTGCTCTCTCTGCTCATTTGCCCTGTTATCCTTGTGGCTGATTGTGGCCCTTCAGGCCCCGTCTTGCTGAATCCGCCGAGTCGACCCGGGAGCCAGCCCCTGCAGCTTCGCCCCCTTTGCTGGCTCCAGGCCCGCCGAGCTCGGGTGGCACTCTTGCTGCTGGACCGGTTGGTGGAGTGATCTGCTCCATAGGGCACCTCGAGCCTGCTCGCCCGATGCCCTTTCTTCATGAGTCTTCTTGGGGCATGTCAGGCTTGCCCCGCATCCTTCCTCTGATCATAGAAGGTGAATAGTTGAAGTCTGTCCTTGGCTCCTCCTCCGTGAGTGGACTGACGCCAGGCCGGACTCTCAGAGGGGTCCGTTTAGCGATGGTTTGGGCGCGGCCCCCAGCCCCACGCCTGGAAGGGGCTTGCCGCCTCGGGGCCCTCCGCATGCTCCAGCAGAAGAGGGTGATGCGAAAGATGTGCTCAGGCGCTCTCGGGAGCGTCGCGCTCTTCGCGAGGAGTTCCTCCAGGGGGCAGCGTATGCGGTGAACCAGGTCAGGGCAGAGCTTGCCGCCGAGGATGCGTGCCTTGAGGCCGAAGGCCTGCGCCTGGCTGAGGAGAGGCGCAAGCTGAAGGTTGCCATCACCCACACGTGTCATCAACGTGACCTTGACAACACGAAGGCCGAAGCGTAGCTAGAGGCTTCGCGGGAGGCCTGCTCCTAGGTCGTCAAGGAGGCTCGGGAGGTAGACCGACGACGCAAGGATGCGGAGGAGCGCGTATGGGAGCTCCAAGCCTGGAGCAACTCCCTAGAGCAGCAAGTAGAGCTGCGCCATGCGGCCCTTGGGTCGATGCAGGAGGCCGCCGTCGACCGGGTGGAGCTCCAGAGGCGCGAGGAGGCACTGACGCTAGAGGCCGCTGAGCGCAGCCTTGACCTTGAGCGGTTGGAGACGAGGGAGCGCCAGGCGGCCCAAGCGGAGGATGCTGTTGCGGTGCGCGAAGCCCGAGTCCAGGAAGAGGTCGACCGCCGCGTGGCGGGAGCTCGCTCGGCCCTCGAGCGCGAATACGAGGCGAGGTTGAAGCTGATCGGGGCCGAGGCTGAGGGCAGGACAGCGGCCATCAAGGCCAAGTTGGTTGAAGAGACGCGGCGTGCGGATTCCTCCGCAGCCGCCCTTGGCGCTGCACAGGCGGAGCTGTCCTCTTCCCGGGCCGAGCTGCTTCTTCTTCAACAGAGGGTTGATGATGCTGAGGCCATCGCGCGGCAGAACGAGGACGAGATCCGCCAGTGGAGGGTCCTGGAGCATGAGCATGCTCCCATGCTTCAGATGCTCAGGCAAAGGGCCAACTCAGCCTTGGGTGAGATTTGCGAGGCTGCCGCTAAAGAGCCGCACGAGGCCAGCTACGCCGGCAACCTTCGGTTCTTCACTGACGTGGTGACGCTTCTGGAGAATCATTCCGAGACGGTCCGCTGGCTTGTTGAGAGAGGAGCAGAGCCCTACTCAGGCGTCTTCTTGTGTCTTCAGCTACCTGCAGGGAATGGACCCCCACTTCGACTTCGATGCTGCCATCGCTCCTGTGCCCATAGCTGTCCAGGGCGACCTGGCGCAATGGGTGTAGAACAACATGGACGCCCTCGTCTGGGCCTTCGCGTCTGATGATGGCGGTGTGATCGTGGCCGCTAACGAAGGTGGCATTGTGGATGAGCCTGGCATGGGCGGAAATGCTGGTGGCGGGGGTGACGATGTCAATGATGCCAGTGACACTTCCAAGGATGCCCCAGAAGACGCGGTGAGTGATATGTCCGACTGACCGCATGCCTCCGCGGTTTGTCCTGCACAGAGAAGACTCGGGCTTGGCCTTGAAGAGTGTAAGAGCATTTTGGGAGGGGAGGCCCCTCATGTAAAGATTTGTAATCAGTACTCTGGTGAGCACAACGTTGTGCGTGAGTTTAGTCGCTTGCCTGGTGATGGTTCGGTTGATTTGTTTACCTTTCGGCCCTGGCGAGCCCTGAGCGGGCCTGCAGGGAGACGCTATGCCTCGGGCGTCTTCTGATTAACTTGCTGATCCTATGATGAGAACCTCCGGAGAGGGTAAGAAGATAGTGGTCCCGATTGTAGGCGTGCCTGGCCCGGCCGACTCACAAGGGGCTCGTGAAGGGGGGTAGCCGACGCTAGCTTGGGGCGTAAGGCCGAAACCAAAACGTGAGAGATTGCTCGAACGATACTAAACACCCCTTCCCCAAACACACGCACGCCTCGAACTCAAATCCAACTTAAATCCAAACCGAAGAAACTTGTCGACAAGCAAGAAGCAAAAAATCAAAAGGACGCGTCCGACACCTAGTCTAGTCTTCGACGTCTTCTCACCAGCGTGGAGCTAAGTGCTGCCACTGGGCGTAGGCGGGAGCCCCAGGGCCTGAGGCCGGCGCTCCTGAGACTCCGGGGCGTGTACAGCCCCACTCATTATTACGTGAGAGTGTCACGGGGCGGCGAGCTTCACATGCACTGGGCCTTCTTCATAGGTACCGGCCTTGCTTCATATCGCCAGACGAGGGCCCTGCCTTGCGCCTCACTCTGCCGCCATTTACGGCGACTAGAAACCAAGGATGACGCCAATGGGGTAGGGCGGTCGCCAGCGGTTCCCCCGACGACCACGGGTCCTCTGCCGGGGGCAGGCCATGGGGCACCTCCCCGGCAAAGGGCATACCTCCTGAGAACACCTTGCTCCGACCGCCGCGAGGGAGAGCCCGGGTCTCGGCCCCTCTCCTACAGCCCCCTGCGCCCCCCTCCTGAGGGATAGGAGGCTGCATCATTGGGGCAGCCATCTGCTGCGGCGACCAGTACCTCATGCGACCCATGGTTAGCGTAAGCTTGCTCCTGAGGGATGAGTGGTACCTGATAGTTGCTGCTGCCGGCGCGGTTGGCGAGGCTCTCTTGGGGTTCCTGAAAGAGCTCGGCTTCCGGCGCCTCCTCGTCCTAGCCGGGCCCGAGGAACGAGCCATGATCTTCTTCCAGTGCGCGTGCCTGATCCACCATGCGGGGTACATAAGCCTCCGGGGCTACCACCTCGTGGACCTCGCCGTAGCGCCCTGCATGCCACAAAGTCTGGATTGGAGCATCTCCTTGGGGGTGATGGCGCGGTGGTCTGCCGAGGCCAAAGGCCGCGGCGCGCATCCCTTTGCCGGCCTGAGGAGGGGCCGGTGCGACTTGCCGCCCGGTGTTAACGGAGGTGTTGGTGCTGGACTGGCCCGGGAGCCCGCTTGAAGTTGCGTGAGAACGCACAATGCCACTGAGCGACCCGTCCTGGATCTAGGGCGGCAGCTGGATGCAGAAAGGGGGTGCTACTGAGGCGGCGGCGGCCAGGAGCTCGGCCACTCACTCCAACAACACGTCACGATGACCTTCCAGCAAACGGCACCGTAGTAGCTCTCGGGCCATCATGAGCGCGGCCCTGGAGTTCGCCTGCTCCCATCGGGTGTATGGCGATGTGGCAGCGGCATGGTTCGAGGCCCTTACTGCGGCCCGCACCTGCCGTGGTGTGAGGGCAGGCGGCGTCTCACCGCGTCGCCCGCGCCCAGTAGTGCCTTGCGGAGCACGAGCTGCCTAAGGCGCAAGGTTGAGGTCGCCCTAAGCCGGCAACATTGCGTGGGCGGGCCACGCCGCCCTGCGGTCGGCGTTGGTAGCCGGGCCGCTTGACATCTGGATGGCGAGGCGACGGAACGCGATGCGGAGGAAGAAGGATTCCGGCGCACCCCTACCTTGCGCGCCAAATGTTGGATTTCGGGTTCCGGCAGACCCTTGAGGTTCGAACACTGGGGTGCGTGCAGAGATCTCTCCCCTACCGATCTACGTCCGATCTCCTCGTACGAACTAAGCTGGAAGCGATGAACAACACAAGGGACACGAGATTGATACTGGTTCGGGCCACCGTTGTGGTGTAACACCCTACTCCAGTGTGTGGTGTGGTGGATTGCCTCTGGGCTGATGATGAACAGTACAAGATAAGAATAGCCTCGCGAGGGGTGTTCTTGAGCTGGTGCGGTGTGTTCTACTTGGTCTCTCCTCGGCCCCTTATCCCTATGGTGTCTAGTCCCATTTATAGAGGGCCTGGGCCTCTCCCCAAAATAATGAGCGGGAAGGGCGCCAACAATTGGCCATTTTGAAGGGGAACATCTAGTACAAGTTATCCTGACCAAAGGTGGTCTTCAGCTGCCAAAAGCATTGGTGGTGACGCCGTGTTGGGCTCCATGGTGACCTCCATCCTGCCGTCCGGCTGGTCTTGGTCTTGTTGCACCGGAATGGTAACCTTTGCCTGATGCCTTGGCCTGTGCTTGCCCCTTTGCACCGAATGGGAAACAAGGATACAGCACAGGCCGGCACCCGCCTGGCGCCCGCCTGGTCTTGATTCGTCATGGCTTACGTCACGGGCTCCTCGCGAGTTACCCTTGCATTGATCTCTCCGCCTCCTCGCGAGTCTGCCTGATGAGGCCGCTCCAGAGGAAGCTTCCTGTCGTCCGCCCCGCGAGGCTTGGCCCCTCGCAAGGGTCTTGAGCTTGAACTGATGAAGATGGGCTGCGCTGGTCCCCCACTGGAGCCACTCCGCAGGCCGTAGGCAGGCAAGTCTGGGACCCTCGTTCCCAGAACGCCGACAGAACTTCCCGTGTAACGCGCCTGAACTTCCCTGTGTACGAACCCGAACTTCTAGCTATCTTCGCAACCGTGGCTTCTACCGCGAGTTTGTTTGATCATTCGTGTTGTTTGTGATGTAAGTGTAATGTGGACACGTTTTTTAGAATCTAAATGCAGTCTTTGATTCAGAATCTAGCACGTTGATGGATTTGCTCTTGGGGTCGTGATGAACCTGTGTCTGTTACAAGTTTAATGCATGTTGTGGATATTGTCGAAGCTCTGGGATGATGGGGATTAGTTTCTGGTACGAGTTTGGATAACAAATTCTTGTTATTTCAAACTAATTTGAAATCACCCGTGTTCTTCATCCGCCTATGATGCAGCATGCACTTCTGTTGATTTCTCGTTTTTCCTTAAAGTTTGTTGGCTGATTTGCGTACTTTAGTGAAATTCAAGGCTTACTAAGTCATGAATTTTAATCGGGGGGGGGGGGTCCTTATGGCTTGATTTCTAGTGATTTGATGTTGGCACTCCCGCGGGTTTTTGCACAGGTTATTTTTGCGGCTTTGAAATTTGCCCTCTGGTCATTTTAGTTGTCGAAAGGGAGTTGCCAGATCATTTCCAAGGGGGTGCGGACGTGTTGTAATCTTGTGCACATGATTTTATGCTTCAGATGAATTCATTATTTCTAGATCATCTAATGGTCTTTTGTACAAGCTGGACTTCTGCTTTGTCATACCTGAACTTCCACTTTTCCTTCGTTGGATCCTGTCGGGGCTGGGCGGCTCAGGATCGGGGTCGGGGGGAGGATCAGGTGGATCCTGTGGGTCTGGCCGGGTTTCTGTGCTGGACTTCTGTGATGTCATACCTGAACTTCTTCTCTTCCTTCGTTGCAAGGTAATGCAGCAAGTCCTTTGTATTTCTTTCCTATTTTCTGTCATTTTTCATTGTTGCATTGTTTTGATTTTTTTTTGACAAAGCCCAATGAGTGACCATGGAATTAATTGGCCGATGGATATGCATATATTTTTCTGTTTTTCCTAGTTTGTTTTCATACTTCTAATAGTTTGTTCGACTTCACTTATGCCTCGGGAAGTCACAAGAGAAGCACATATTTTATAAATTTACTGATTTACGGAGCTAATTAGTGAACTTACCTTAATTAGAAAATTTGATTAGTTAACTTATGCCTCATGCATTTTGTTTCTTTGACACTAAACATTATTATTCCTAAGGTGCTTCTTTGTTGGTTTTTTATGTCACAACAATGAAACTTTTCATGAATGCAGGTCCATCTTTTGGACATTGATATTCGAGGATAGATTACATTCCAGGAATCAAAAACCCTTACTATATTTCTTCTGCAATTTGTTGTAGCTAGTGTGTAAGTGTGGAGCTGGAGCACTGGCACATGCATCCTCTTTTCCCTTAGTCTATATTTTGGTTTTTTGATCATCCACTATCTTCAGTAGGGTCTGGACTTCTTTTTTATTAATGGTTGAACTTCTGGTTTTCGAGATTGCATTCCACATTTGCAAGGCGAAGGTGCATGATGCTCTATATTTTCTTTGTTTTGTTTTCTTTGTAATTTTAATTCTCCAGATGATTTTTTAGACTTTTGTCTCATGAGCAATCATGGGATTAGCCCATGTATGCATGCACCTTTTCCAGATCATCTAAGGGTCGTTGTAGAGGCTGGACTTCTATGTTGTTCATACGTGAACTTCTGCTTTTACTTCTTTGCGAGGTAATGTAGCAAGTCCTCTGTATTTCTTTCTTCTTTTATGTTATTTTTCATTCTTTGCATTGGTTTGGATTTTTTTTACTTAGTCCCATGAGCAGCCATGGAATTGGCCAACGGATATGCGTATTTTTTTTATTTTTTCTAGTATGTTTTTGTACTTATAATAGTTGTTGGTCTTCACTTAATAACTATCCTGAACTTCTTTATGATAATCGTTTTTTAACATGTTAATTTGGGGTTTTACAAAACCTCGAACTTCTATATCTTCACTACTTGAACTTCTTATTTATAATTTTGTTTGTTATTTTTTGGATTTAAATATTTGTAGATATTCAAAACGGCATTGCGTGTGTTGACAAATGCGGTAGCGCAAGACCGAGCAGGGGAGAAAGGAACAAGCCGGAGCAGGCGACGACGCGGCGTGCAACGTCGTCGCATGCAGAGGCGAGTTCGTCACATCCGTGACCCCACTATCTATCTTAGGTTTTAGGGTTTAGGGTGCGTGCGGTGGGGATGGAAACAGAATAACCGCATTGCGTTCTGTCAAAACCTAGCGCGCAGCAATGCGGTAGCGCGAGGCCGAGCAAGGGGAGGGGGTCGGGACCCCCTCCCCTCCCCCTGCGAGGCGGAGACATGAACGAGCCGGAGTAGGCGATGACGCGGCGTGCCGCGTCGTCGCACGCGGAGGC
>NC_041388.1:633611779-633613841 GCF_002162155.2 Triticum dicoccoides | reverse complement strand
TTAGGGTTTAGGGTGCGTGCCGTGGGGGTGGAAACAGAATAACCGCATTGCGTCCTGTCAAAACCTAGCGTGCAGCAATGCGGTCGCGCGAGGCCGAGTAGGGGGGAAGGGGGGAGGGACCCCCCTCCCCTCCCCCTGCGAGGGCGAGACAGGAACGAGCCGGAGCAGGCGACGACGCGGCGTGCCGCGTTGTCGCATGCGAAGGCGAGTCCGTCACATCCGTGACCCCACTATCTATCTTAGGGTTTAGGGTTTAGGGTGCGTGCTTTAGTTAGATATGAACTTCATTTGTTTTTGTACTTGAAATTCTCCTTTTTGTTTCTTAGGGTTTATTTATTCATATGCCTTTACTTCTTTTTATTAGAGTACTTGAACTTCTGCCCTTCATTTTTTGAACTTCTTTGCTCTTGTATTTTTAGGTGCATGTTGTGTATACGTATTTTTCTTCCCTTGATAGTGTATTTGCCATCAACTTTTTGTTTCAAGGATATCAGCGGTGGTGTTGTGTGATCTTATCTCATTATAATAGATGCATTCAAATGGTGCATCTATTTATCTACACATGTATTTACTATTTTAGTTGTTGGGGGGTAAAACAGTAAATTCAGTGGCGCTGCAATTCCCACTAGAGAGATGCATTAAGTGAGCATCTCCCATCACCACCATCTGTCAGAAAACCCCTCTCCCCATGTCACTCGCTCTCTCCCCCCTCTCCGTTGCTACGATGTCTTCCTCGCCTCCAACTCCCCTCGATTTCTCCGCCCCTGTCCCCTACCCTCGTGCTGGAGTAACCGGCGCACGCCCCCGCTCCTATTTCTCCCCCACGCCCCACTCTCTCTTGCCCAGCCCGCTCTCTTCTGCTCTGAAGCAAGGGCGGCAACTGCCTGCGCGGTTGCAAGGTGCGCGTGGCGTCATGGGGAGTGGAAGAACCGCTGCAGATTCCTGCATGCGGGGGTCATCTAGGGAGGTACAAGTGCTGCCCCCCTAATTCTTGCTTCTAGTTTCGCCAGATCTGTCGAGGGCTACATGTTTCTTCTATGTGCTCTCGCGTCCACCTCCTACCCCTTCTTCTGATGGTAGGGTTGGAGATTAGGTTGGGTTATTTGTTCGTGTGGTGGGTGGAATCCATTCCCCCGTGGTCAGATTTGCTTGTGAGATGCTAGTGTGCGCTATTTCTCCCTTCAAAGTTGAGTGGATTTGATTTCCCCTTTGGTGAGTTGAGCAGTCAGATGCATGCAAGAGAGGGTGTGGTGTGATGGTTGATGCTGGATCTGATGTATCTAATTGCATTAGTGATGTGGATTTCAGAGTCTAGATTATGTGTGTGACATTCTAGTTAGTTTGTGGATACATTTTTTGTTGTGCTTGCCTAGATGTGCTACTATTCATCTTTTCATACTTGTTGGTATGTTCTAGTTGTTTGATCCTAGGGTTTGATTCAGTTTCTTTTTGTATTTTGTTGTATCATTTTCTAGTTGCTAACTATATGCATTCAATCCCCTGTTTTTAGTAGGTTGTTCTAGGGTTTGGAGTTGCATTCATCAAGTGGGTTGTTTTGTCATGGCTTCCAAACCTTCTCCAGGTATTTTATTGTGGATGGATCTTGTATTTTAAATAGCAGTATTCTTATATATGTCTGCCCATATCATCATTTAGTATTCTTGTTGGACTACCGTTGTTAATAGTGTGAAATTCTAACAATGTTTCTGTATATGCATTTTACCACTAGTAGAAAAAGGGTCAAATGTTCACCCCTTTAGCCCCGGTTTGTATTTGAGCCGGCACTAATGTGACCATTAGTGCCGGTTCGAATGGCTATGCATTAGTGCCAGTTCGTAATGAACCTTTAGTACCGGTTCGTGCCACGAACCGGTACTAAAGGGGTGGTGGCAGGCTGGCGTCAGGCCAGGGCCCCACAAGCCCCTTTAGTGACGATTTGTGACACAAACCGGTACTAAAGGTCCAACCTATAGTACCGGTTTGTGTCACCAACTGGCACTAAAGAGTCTTAACCTATAGTCCCGAAAGGAGACACAAACCAGCACTATAGGGAAATTTTCAA
>NC_041388.1:633573243-633611460 GCF_002162155.2 Triticum dicoccoides | reverse complement strand
ATTTCAGTTTTGAAAAAATCAAAAGAAAATGATAAAAACTTCAAAAAATAAAATCCTTCGAGAGGTAGTTATATTACTACATCTACTAGTTAGGAAAATTTGAAAACTTAAATTTGGACATGTTTTGCAAAAAGTGTAGGGAAAATGTAAAACGACTATAACTTTTGCATACGATGTCGGAAAAAAACGTATAATATATCAAAAAATTCAGCATGAAAATCCGCATCCGATGGTGATTGCCTACGTGTGTTACTAAATAATTATTTCAATTTTTTGAATTTTGGTCAAATCTAGTCAAACTATGGTCAAACTTATTCAAGAAATATTAGTGTTACTGAATAATTACTGTTTTTTAGAATAATAGTTTCAAACTCAAAAGGTGAAACATGTGACCTAATGCTCAAGCTAAACTGCTAAGGGTTAATAGGATTGACAGCTTACATTTGTCAGGAAAACAACAAGTGCAGACTTGGAATGTAGGGGGAATAGAACTTTGAAGTTAAGCATGCTCAAGCTGGGGGAGTGAGAGGATGGGTGATCGGACGGGAAGTTAGGCGATTTGGAATGAGTGATCCACACTTGAGCAGTTAAGAGAGGTGATTAGAGACTAAATCATCAAATGACTCGGAAAAATTAAAAATAAAAAAATCAAAAAAAATTTCCAAATTTTTTTTTTCAAAAAACCTTTAGTACCGCCTTGGTAACACCAACCGGTACTAAAGGTCCCCCATACCAGGGCGCAAGCTCACGCCACGTGGTGGCACTTTAGCGCCGGTTCGTGCCGAACCGGTACTAAGGGGGGCCCCTTTAGTGCCCACCCTTTAGTAACGGTTATGGAACCGACATTAAAGGCCCTTACGAACCGGTTTTAAAGCTCTGTTTTCTACTAGTGTACCCTTAGTTTGAGTTAGTAGAGTTTTGCTTACTTTTCAGTTGATGATTTGCAGGTGAAACTATGTCACCAAGTGTTGTTGGACTTCCCAAATGTTTCATATCTATAGTGTATATCTTTGGTTTTTTTGTTATCATGTTCATGGTATTGATATTTAGTTTGCCTGTGAAATAATATTTGTGGTCATGCTACATCTTTTTTATGTGCTACTTGCTTGGGTCCCATAGTTGAACTTCTGGTTTTAATTATTATTTGTTTATAATGAAATTTGGTTGAACTTCTGTTATGCACATTTTGTTTTACTGCTTTGTTATATATTGTTGAGCTTCTGGACATTCATGTTATATGTGGTAGCTCCTCTGGTGTAGATTGTTTTTACATTTAGTATGTAAATTTTAGTTTGTTTGTTGTGTTTACTGCTTTGTTAGGTATTGTTGAACTTTTGGGTATTGGTCATTGTTGTAAAAGTAGAAGTCCCTTTGGTGTAGGATTACGGATTAGAACTCAGCTGCATTTTTACTTGCATTTTTTGTAGTTGGTGATGAGTTGAATAGTTCTAAAAAAATGCCAGCGATCAAGATGGAGCTTTAGAAGTTAATATTGATGCTCCAATATCTGATGCGGCTAAATCACCCATAATCCCTTTGAGTGTGATTGCTGAGGTTGCTTCGAGCCTTGAGAATTTTTCAAGCCTCGAGGATCTTGCTTCTGCAGCTCTCGCTTCACCTAGTATGTGGAACCCCTTTTCTTTTCATTTTAAATTCTCAAGCCATGTTTTTTTAGCTTGTTCCCATCGGTTTTTTTGTTTTTGTTCCTGAATTTTTTATTTTTTTGCTTTGATTTTTTGTGTTGTTTGCAGATGTGTCCACAGAGGAGGAAGCTGTGAACACGATCAACGATGTTCTATCTGAGGTGGATTTATCAGAAAACCCTGCTGGTGCTGAGCAGGGGGCTCCGTCAGTCAAAGGTTATGATTCCGTTTCGGATCGTTTGTGCTCTCTTCAGATGTCAGAGACGAAGTCACAGTCTGTTGATGGCACTGAACCTGTGATGCAACCTGAGGATGTGCCTATTCAGGTTCTTCTGGAGGACCAACACAAGAGGAAGAAGCAAGAAGATTTCGAAAAGAAGAGGGCGGCCCGCCTTGAGAAAGGTTCTGATGCTTGGATCTGTTCATGCGGCTGAGCTCACGGTTGAGGAAGATGTGTCGTGTGGCAATGATGACACGGTTGTCCCTCTTAAGAAGAAAATCAAGAAGACCGCTGCGAGCAAGCTAGTAGTTGGTGAAGTTACTCCTCGGAGGAGCCCACGTGTTTCATGTCCTGCAGAAGTTGCTGAAGAGGAAGGGCTAGGCATTGGTCATACGCCACGCTGTAGTCCTCGTGTGCTTGCCACTACCGCCCCTACACCTTCTTCGCTTGGTGCTGGTGCATCTGGTAAGGGGAAGAAATGCGGCGTTAAGCGCAAGGTTGCACCTGCAAAGGTCAACAAGGGTGTGAAGAATCGTTCTTGTGTTAATCCAGATGACAAGGATGATGTTGATTTCAATGCCGATGACGAGGTTGACGATGATGATGTTAGTCGGGTATGAATGTGTCATGTTTACTGGTTGTGAGAACATTTGTAGATTTGTTGTAGTTTTTGTGTTTTTAGCACTGCCTTGGCATACATAGCTGACCTTCTGCTCCACATAGACCAATAATTTAGCCGATCTGCTTTGCTTTTATGGTATTACTGCGTTTGAGTACATAGTTGGACTTCTGGATATATTACATGAAGAAATTAGCTTAACTTGTTGGTATTCATGTTGTATTACTGGCTTGGTGTACATGGTTGAACTTCTGCTTTGTAAATTTCCAACATTGTTGAAAGCATGTTAACTTGTGGTCATTACATGGTTGTACTGCCTGTGTAGACATAGTTGGACTTCTGAAATACATGTTGTATTACTGGCTTGGTGTACATGGTTGAACTTCTGCTTTGTAAATTTCCAACATTGTTGAAAGCATGTTAACTTGTGGTCATTACATGCTTGTACTGCCTGTGTAGACATACTTGGACTTCTGAAATACATGTGGTATTACTGCCTTGTTGTACATGGTTGAACTTCTGCTTTGTAAATTTCCAACATTGTTGAAAGCATCTTTACTTGTGGTCATGCATGGTTGTACTCCCTGTGTAGACATACTTGGACTTCTGAAATACATGTTGTATTACTGCCTTGTTGTACATGGTTGAACTTCTGCTTTGTAAATTTCCAACATTGTTGAAAGCATCTTTACTTCTGGTCATGCATGGTTGTATTGCCTGTGTAGACATAGTTGGACTTCTGAAATGTACTGCGTACGTAGGCATTAGTGGAATTTTGGTGAAGCTTGTGTAACTAATTGTTCAGCCTTTTTCCTTGTCATTGCATTTTTTCAGTATCAGCTGGTGGAGCGGCCTGAGAGGAGGAAGAGAAGAGGCAAAGCGCCCGAAGAAGGTGTCCAAGGAGGAGGTGAGGCAAAACATTTTAACAAAATGGTTTGCTGCTCACTAGGATAGGTCAAGACGTGTGCGGCAATGCTACAAACTAGGCACAAGACGAGGGTTATCAAGGCTGGTTTTGGTTGTGCGTTTGACTTGAAGGTTTCTCATCCTTTGATGGGCAACATCCACACGAGGATGACCATAAAACCATGATCCTGGACATGGGTGAGGCGAACAAGGTTCTACGTATTACAAGTGATGCTATTCACCATCAGTTTGGATTGCCTTTAGGTAATCGTACTCCTCCTAGGCCCTCGAATGATGGGTTCGATGATGCTGTTATGAGGTTGAAGGGCAAGCTTGGGTACGCTAGGAGTGACGACATCAAGACAAAGGATCTACGGAATATCCTCACGGAACTTGTGAAGGATGAGATGAAGGATGATCTTGCTCTGCAGTGTTTTACTTGATTGTTTTCATGAAGGTGGTTATCCCTGGAACATCTACACGAGTGTCCAGGGAGGCAGCAATGGCCGGGAATCTTGCGTTTGAGGATATGGCTGATATGGACTACTGCCAGTTGGTTGTTGATGATATTCGGAGTGCTGTTGTTAGGTATCAGCAAGGTACTAGCAGAGGAAAAGCTGTCATAAGCTGTGCCATCGTGCTGCTTCTTATGTACCTGGACTGCCTTATCATTGGCAAGACGCCTAATATTGACTTGAGGACCCCGCGCATCAATTTCATGGATCAGGTCAAGCTTCTTGAGCTTGCTGCGGCTCACTTGGTCAGTAAGGGTGATGATGACCCAACCAACTGGGTGTTTGGGAGACTGCCTGTGAGTGTTTTATACGCATCATTCTTTCCTGTGTAGTTTAACTTGAACTACCTGGAACTGTCTTCTATCTTTTTTGTTCCCATGTTCCTTCATTTGTTTTCTGATGCATTGACTTTTGTTTTTGTATGCAGTGGAAGACACATGCTAAGGTTGTGTTCTTTAGGGTTATTGAAAGTCTTGTTCTAACTATGCCTCGTGCCACCGGCCTAGGGAGTGGAACTTCCCAAAGATTTGAATTCTCCCAGGATGTTAATACTGGATCCCCCTATAGATCCAGGAGGTTCTTCTTCCTGTGTGACTGCTGTAGGTGGCGTGTCTTTCGAGAATTTGTTTGAAGCTGCCAATGTTTCGCTGGTCAGGATTGACGATCTTCTTGAAACCGTTTGTGGGGAGTTGGCCCGTGTTCCGTCAACCGTTGATCGTCTTAGTCGCGTTGATGGGATTCTTCCTCCTGGACACGGTTTTGATGCTGATTCTTCGAAGGAGGTATTGTCAATGTAAGCTAGATTTCTTGAAGAGCTTCGTCAGAGCACCTCCCACCTCCGTGCTAGCTTTGGGCTATTCAAGGAAATGCAGGATGCTCGTTGCAAGCCTTTTGAAGATGAGGCAAGTGTCGTTGTGAGAGAGATTCAGAGGCAGGATTATGTTCGTTTCGGTCGTGAAGGAGGCCATGTTGAGCATACCAAAGAGGTTTGTTTATGTTGGCTTTTGATATTTCTTTGCACTAATGTTCATTGTTAGCTTTCAGTTATTACTGTTTGTTTTCATAGGTGACCGTTATCGATTTCAGGTGTCGTAAACTGTTTCTTTTTAGTACTAGTGTTTCCTAGGTGACCTTCTCTATTTATAGAACCTGAACTTTAAGTGCTACAGCACCTGAACTTCCATGACTTTTGATGACTGGCCCTTTTTGTTCCCTTTTGTATCTTAGAGTAGTTTGATATCTGACCTGCTATGTTTACTGTATTTGGACTTCCTTTATTTGTCAGTTGTGATAGCTGACCTTCTCTGATTATGCAATGTGAACTTCTACTGATTAGGTACTTGTTGTCTACATGATTTTTTTGTAGGCTGTTGATGATGGTGATAGGGCTGAGGAGGATGTTTTACATGTGCATGAAGCTGCTCCTGTGCAAGAAGCTGCCCCTGTGCATGAACCTGCTCCCGCTAGTGATGTATTAGTTGATGAGGTTCACAACCGGCCCTTTTTGTTCCCTTTTGTATCTTAGAGTAGTATGATATCTGACCTACTATGTTTACTGTATTTGGACTTCCATTATGTGTCAGTTGTGATAGCTGACCTTCTCTGA
Source organism: Triticum dicoccoides (assembly GCF_002162155.2). Taxonomy (NCBI): domain Eukaryota; kingdom Viridiplantae; phylum Streptophyta; class Magnoliopsida; order Poales; family Poaceae; genus Triticum; species Triticum dicoccoides. Next base: position 633,605,951 of record NC_041388.1, on the reverse strand, counting down.
TTATGCAATGTGAACTTCAGCTCATTAGGTAATTGTTTTCTACATGATTTTTTTGTAGGCTGTTGATGATGGTGATAGGGCTGAGGAGGATGTTTTACATGTGCATGAAGCTGCTCCTGTGCAAGAAGCTGCCCCTGTGCATGAACCTGCTCCCGCTAGTGAAGTATTAGTTGATGAGGTTCATGGCGGTGAAAATAAGATACCATTTTTCTTGTCCACTTGTCTCATTTTTTTATTTTACTTATTTGTGCATTTTTATCACTATGTGGCCCTTTGTATTGACTTTCTGCTCTTTGCCGCAAAATGATAATGTTAGTGTTCCTCCAGAGAAGATTGCACACAAGCCCGTCTCAGGCACCGGCTGCTCCAACGGGATGGACCTGACTAAACCTCAGTCGTCCATTGGCGCTGATGTTTCTGATGCTGAGCAGGGCAAGACAACTGGAGACATCATTTTGGAGAAAGATCCTATTGAGTCTGCTGTTGAGACTGGTGGTAGTGCTGCTGCAAGCCCGGAGAAGTCTCCTCTAGCACAGCTGTCAGTTGATGTTGATGTTGTACAAACAAAACCAATAGTTTTTGTTGTTTCAGATTCTCCACCTGCTCCAGCTGCTGCTGGTTTCCTTCCTGACGATGTTGCAATGTCTATTGGAGATGACGATGAAGAGACTGAAAGTGATAGCTATGGAGAGGAGGTTGATCATTCCAGTGTTGCCACTGGTCTAGGCAAGGATCCATGAAGAGAGGAGCATGCTTCTCTCTTCTTTCCCCATCCCCTTCCCTTTTGTTGTTTGGTTTAGTCCATGATATCCCCTGTGAACTGCCTGTGTGGTCTAAGTTAAACTTTTGGGTTTGTGCTTTGTCATGTGGGTTGTAAATATAGTTAAGTGAACCTGTTTTCTATGTGGGGTCAAGGTTTGTAATGCATGGGTTGTGATGTTCATGATCCTGTGGTTTTATCTTTTCTGGTGTAGCAGTAGCTGAGATGTGCTTGTGTTTGAATGTTGTGCTTGAATGTTGCTCTTAATTGAAACAGTCGTGAATCTATGTGCTTGAGTGTTGCTCTTAATTTATATTTTCTTTTGGTGAGTAGATAGCGACCTTGCTGTTGTCCGAAATAAGGTTGATGACTTTTATTACAGTGTAACTAGGCTTAAGAATAATCGTTCCAAGAGGTGAGTGCAGCTAGTCAATATTTACATCATCCATGTACCCCCTGTGAACTGCATGTGGTTTCATACCTGAACTTCTTTACTCTATCTACCTTTACTTCTTATTTACTTCTCTGGTGCTGAGCTTCTGGCCTTTTTGTAATGTACTGCCTGTTGTGATATAGCTGAACTTCTGTGCTTACATGTGTTATGAACCTCCTGAGTTCCTGATGCTGAACTTGTTTTTCTTTCTATTGCTTGCTTTTAGATCAATGATTATGTTCCAAAACAAAGAGTGTGAAGTTTCTGTTCAAGAAGTCGCAATAACTTTTGGTCCTCGCGGAATGCTTACATCTAATGTGGCTGAGTGTGCACTCTACTGTCTACGTGCGAAGTACCAAGGATCAGATAAACTCATCCTGCCGTATTGGGTTTCTGTAGGTCAAGCATATATTGATTTATTTTCCGTTTTGTTCCTTACCATTATAGATAAAATTTGTTTGTCTCATTTTTGTATTTTTTATATGTTGGTGTTGTCTGCATTATTATAGGACAAGATTTTCATAGGTCAATTTGATTCCCGTGTGAGGAAGTACTTCTTTTCGAGTGGTCCAGATAGCATGGATGCACATGATTCGGTATGCAATATCTTGTTCTTTGCCTCTGTATTAGTTTTGCACTGAGATCCACTGTGTTACTATTGTTTCATTTTTCTTTGTACCATTTCATATTAATTCTCAGTTTTTAATGATTCGTGTGTTTATGTTGCTTCAAGTTGTTTTCCCCACTTTTGACCCTCCTGAGATTCCTGCTTCCATGGGTGGTGTTGGTCATTGGGTTTCGATATTTCTGGACCTGAAGAATTCAAGGTTCCATCTTCTCGACTCCTATTATGGACCAGACGATGACTGTGCGGTACACCTGTTTCGGAGGATGACCGATAATATCAAGAAGCTTTGGAGCGATCCCAGCAGTGACAGGGAGACACCCTTCAGTCCTCTTACCATAGACAACTTCTCTCTGGATTGGATTGATGTGCCCCAGCAGCAAAACAAGTATGAGTTCCACTTTTTCTCTTTATCACTTCTCTTTATCTGTAGTTGTACTTAAGCTGCGACGTGCTTTATTCGTTGGCTTTCTTTTTCTGTTCTAACACTGTTGTTTTACTGCGTTTGATGGCAGTATCGACTGCAGATTCTTCATGCTTATGAATTTTAATTCGTATCATGATGGGGTTCCTGCAAATTATTCGCATGAAAAAAACGCGGATATCAGGAAGACGTGGTTGTACTCAATGGCTTCTTCTAACCTGTTTGAGACAGACTTCCAAGCTTTGTTTGGCTACTACACATGTAAGTAGTGGCACTTGGACTGCTTACCTGCACTGCATCTTTTATTCTACTTGAACTTCATATTTTTCTCTGAACTTGGACTTCTGCTTGAGATCTGGCTGGGCTGCTGGTTTCAGAAGGAGAGGAGCATTTTCTTGTACATGAACTTCATTTCTATCTTTTTTGTTTTGCTTGTGTGATTTGTTTCAGTAATTTTATTTCCTTCCATTGCTTACTTGGACACGAGCATTTCTTTCTGCTTGAACTTCAGAGATGATGCCTTTCTATACTTTTGTTTGCGGTAGTTGAATCTTTTCCAGTTCATCGGTTTTATCTTAAACTGTGCCTTTGGTTGTGCCTGAACTTCTTTTAGTTTTTTAATGCAACTATTTTTAGGTCAGCTTGAGTAGTAACCATGTCATATTTATTAGTTGGACTGCACATTGTGTTGTTCCTGAACTTCAGTTATATTTAATGGTTATGTTTTTTCTTCCTTTTCTTTTGAGAGTGGATCCATTGGACTTGACCGATTACCACTACTCATTCCTCGGGTCACAGGAATACCAGCCTAGGGAGGAATCAATGAGTACGTCACCGATAGAAGATGATACACCTCGAAGACTTATTCCTTCCATGTTGGGGAGGCAGGCTGGTGGTATTCATGGTACTCCAAAAAACCCTTGCTCCAGGAAGGTCGGTGTAGTCGATGCAGCCAAAGCAGAAGTGATTTCGTCCAATGATGATTTTGAGAAGATTGCTTTCCCAAAAAATGTTAAATGTGCTGCTGGTACTATTGCTGGTAGAGGTTGGAACAATGATGTCATCACCAGGAGGAAACCGGCAGCTGAGTCTGGCAACATAACTTCCTCCAAGAGAGCATCAAGATTGCCTTTGAAGTGGCGTTCTCCTGTCGCTCCCTTAAAAAAATACAGTTACCCTCATCTATCCGAGGCCCGGAAGTTGAAACAGTATGTGCTTAGTAAAGAGGGTCTGGAGAAGTATCCTGAGTGAGTTTTCTTCTTCTTAACTCTGTTGCTGCCAGAGATGGTACTCTATGTCTGAATTTCTGTTGTTGTAGTATGTGGACTTCTGTTCATTTCTCCTTTGCCTTGGATTTGTATTGTCTGAACTTCTGTTGTTATAGTGTCTGAACTGCCGTTGTTGAAGTACCTGAACTTCTGTTTTATGTCTCCTTGCCTTTTGAGTTATATCATCTGAACTTCTATTTTGTTGTTGTATCTGAACTTCTAATATATTTTTACCATCTTTTTGTATTCTGCAGGACAAGCTACTACATGTTTTCCATCCCTGGCAATGTGATTGACCTCACAGGACGTGTCCTTTATACTCTTTTCGGTGAAGGGCAGAAGATGGAAGGAGACATAATGGATTATCTCATAAATCTGTGGAAGGATAATTCAGAGACCTCTTAGATATACTCTAGTGCTGACAGGGTTGTACTCAGTCCCTACTTCATACATGTTTTAGTTCTTTGCACCCCTATCTCCCTTTTTCTGCCTTAGTTTTGATGTAGTGTTATTTGGGAGGTGTTTTAATTGTGTTTTTGTGAATGCACAGTACTGCCTGAAGTATGATTTCTTCGGTGCAACAGTTCCAAAGTTTGATGTAAAAAAAATTGCTGGTCTCCTCGAAATGTTTGTTCGCAAGGAAGAAGACCTTCTTAACGCAAAGCTGGTTAGGTTTTCATAACTCTTGCTTTTTTTTAATTTCATGTGCATCCTTTTGCTGAGTTTGTCAAGAAGTTTTTGTTCATGCCGGTTCTTCAATACATATGCTTTGTAGTTTGTGTTCACCGGTCCTTTCATTCTTGGTAAGTTTTTTTGATACTATTCAAGCCAATTGGCAAAATGGCGCACTACAGTGTGTATGTGGTGAATAGATATCGTGGGAGCACTGACATCCTTGATTCACTTCCTTACGCTAATATGGAAACGTAGCGAACGAGTTTCCATGGAGACTGTCAAAATATCGTGAGTGTTTCTTAGCATGTACCTCCTTTCATATTCTCTTGTTTGACACGAAGTTTATCATGCCTTGTGTTGACAAAATATCTTTGTTGTCTCTGTTTTGGTAACACTGCATGAACTGACTATCATTTGGAAGTTGAACTTCTGTTATCTGTTTAGCTGGATCTTGTGCAAGTGTTGCTTTTTATGTACCTGAACTTAACTAATTTTGGTTAACATGTGTTTGACTTCATCTTATTTTGTTATTTCTGGCAGATCAAGAGATTTGTTGGGTTGCTCGAGGAGGTGTGTGGCAAGGCTGCGTACAAAGCAAGCAAGCAGCCTAACTGGGTGACTATTGCAAAGAGGACGACTTTTATCGATGTTCCAAAGCAGAAGAATAATGATTGTGGTTTCTTTGCCATGAAGTTCTGCTCTTCATATGAAGGCGATAAGATTGTTGAAGATTTTGGTGATGTGGAAGTATGTTTTGTCCTTTTTCTTGTCTCATCATTCCTTTCACTTTTCTTGTGTGTTTTTGCTTAGACGCTCCTACTGTGGTTTTAGTTATCCGTTACTAAACCATTGTTTCATATTCTTTGTTTGCAGGCTGTTGCAGATGACTGGAAGGCTGAGTTCATGCACACTCTAATGTTTAGCGAGAAGAATGAAGTCGTGCGTGGAGAGCTCCCTAATGAGATCTAGTCCTTGGGCCCGTGAATTCGAAGCATTAGTTTCAGGGTAGATTTGATTTCGTACAGATTTTAGGTTTGATAATGATTGGAATTATTCCGTAAAGATTTGGTTTGTAAGAATGTTTTAGTGATTTGTGTGTCCAGAGGTTGCATTCACACTCATATATTTCATTCTCTAGGTCAGCTACAACCTGGAATTCATCCTTTGACCAGGAAAATCTTTCTTCATCATCATGGCCATGCTTGTTGTGGTAGTACACAAGGTACTTAGTGGGCTCTGTTGTACGCTTTGTACGAAATAGCATGGCTTTTCTCATCCTAGTCCTCATATCTGTGTACATGGCCGTAAGTTGTTTTTGTCACTAGATTGGTCTGCACATGTCAAAAAGTAAGATATTAGTCGAAGCAGAGTCATGGGTTTCAGTTTTTCTAAATTCAAAGTGCACATGTTGAAGGTAAACAGAACATGATGGGGGTGTTTTTTTCATCATACCATGCTGGTCATTTTTTGCTCGTTCTCCTTCTGCATCTGAGTTTGTATGCAAGAATTGACCCGCCTAGCAAACTTTTGTAGGTTCTAGGTCCCCTTGACAAACCCTTTCTTGAGCACGTGGTTCATGCTCTCGCTTGGTTGTGTGGAAGTCATTCTAGCATAGAAAATGTTCTTGTAATATGCTGAAATCCACATCTTCCTATCACTCCAGAGCTGCATCATCATCTGGTCGTTCTCCAGGTTCTACCTGTGCACGAGTTCAGCCCAGGCATCTTCAAACTCCGTTGGCATCGGCGGCCAGTTTAATATAGCTGTGAACTCCTTTTTGAATTTTTTATACTTTTTGTACAGCAAGGCGAGGTATTCCCTGTACTTCTTCAGGATGTGCCAACGGCATAGCTTGTGGACGGTGTTTGGGAATGATTGTGGTATAGCTTTCGCCATCGACGGGCACTGATCTGCATGAATTAAAAAAATGAAACTTGATTCTTTTTTGCACTGATGGTGAACTTATGTTGCACAAGTACTTGAAATTTACTTCTAGTAGTATGGCTATCTAAGAATGTCACATGTATTTTTTCTTACAACAGTGTTGCTGAACTTCTGTGGTACCAGTGCTTGAATTTCAAAGTTAGTAGTAGGACTAACTAGTAGTGTCACACTCAAAATTGTTCGTAAAGCAGTGTTGTTGAACTTATGTGGTAGTAGTGCCTGAACTTCACATAAATAACTATATTTTTCTGAACATCTTACATATATTTTTCTTACAGATTTGTCCTTAAACTTCTAGATTCATGTATTTGAACTTCACATTCATAACTATTTTTTCCTAAACATGTGACAGATAATTTTGCTTTCTGGTACTGCTAGTTGGACTTCTGTGCTAACAGTGGTTGAACTGCATTCTTTCCATTATTTTCAGATAAAACCAATGTACCCAGTACTGAGCCATAGACTGAAAAGATGATGAAACTTGAAGAGGTTTTTTTAACTCACCTATTAGAATGCAAGTTGGGTGCTTGTTGTTCATGCACCGTACAAATGTATCGAACAACCAGTTGAATGACTTTGCATCTTCGTCTCTTATCAGGGCAACAACAAATATCATTGACTGCAAGTGATGGTTTGTTCCAACAAACACTCCTAGAGGCATATGAAATCTGTTGGTCTTGACAGTTGTGTCGAATGTTACGCAATCGCCAAAGTCTTGATAGGCTCCTCAACAGCTTGCATTGGACCAGAAAATGTTTTTAATTGACTTGTCCTTGTCCACTTGGATGTCATAGAAAAACTCATCATTGATTGCCTTCATGTCTTTGAAGAATGAAACAAGTTTCAATACATCATCCAAATCATCTTTCCTTGCATTCATGGCTTTCCTGCAAATCACATGCAAACATGCATTTGTTATTTTTGCTAACAAAGGGTTGCGACCTAGGATGCTATTTAACATTGCAGTATGTGGATGTTTGCATACTTACTGGTTTAGTAGGTCTCGTCTGGTCATGCTTAGGAAGTCGCTTCCATCTTCATTTTCAGATAGAATGGACATGATTGTTGTGTGCTTGACATCATGGTACTGCAAGAGCTTTACATACTCCAGAATAGTGTGGTCATAATTCTTGTGTTAGTGCAAGAATACCAGCATGTCATCAGTTTGCATGAGTTTGTGATTATGATTGTACTCAATGTCCACTGCCACGCATGTGTTATCCTTCTGCACCTTCACCCTCATTCTTGCATTCCAGCCTGTCCTCTATGATGTTTTGTTTCGCTTCCTGTTAGCCTCTGAAACAGAAGATGTGTGTATCCCTTGGAAGGCGCAAACAAAATACTTGTGGTTGTCATTTCCCCCCGTCTTTCTGATTCCAAAACCAGCGTGGCTGGCGTATCTGTTATAAAATTCCCTTGCTTTCTCTACATCTTGGAATCACATCATTAGTTTTGGTACTAGATAATCCGGTAGATTCGGCGTCTGCAGAAAAAGAAAAAATAATCCAAACAACACGTTAAAATGCAGTTTATGAACTTGTTATCCTGGATGGAGCAGAAAATTTGCAGATAATACAAGATGCGTATATAAATAATTCTTGTTTCACTTACGTGCGTGTATGATCGCAACTCCACCGATGTCTGCTGTCGTCCCTCTGGGATGGGGCACGGCAGAGTAATCATAGCATGATGTAGCAGTGGATCACGAGGAGGAAGGATGGCTGAAGATGGCCTCTCTCTTGTTTGTGTCCTTTTGTGTAGTAGTTGAACTTCCCGGTGTTTTATCTTGAACTTCTGTCACGTATTTTTGTTCAACCTCTCTCACAAGAATTTTTGAACTTTCTCGGACCGAGCACTTGAACTTCTAGCAACCATTTTTTCCATTCATGAGTTGTTTTTAAAAGTGCAAAAAATGGTGCTGTGTTTTTTATTTTTTTGAACAGGTAAATGCTAGGTTTTAATAAACTCTGAACTTCTGTGTTATTTCAATTTGAACTTCAGCTTTTTATATTTTTTTGAGTAAAGCATTGTTTTTTATTTTTAAATAAACACCAAATTTGACTACCTTCTCAATATGAACTTCATCATTGATAATTTAACAAAAATGGATATCTATGAAATTCCTAGATTTTTTTAATAAAGATCAACAGTTTGTAAATTATTTTTAGTTGTTCCTTCTATTTTAATTTCGGCTGTTCAAGGAAATGCTGGATGCTCGTTGCAAGCCTTTTGAAGATAAGGCAAGTGTTGTTGTGAGAGAGATTCAGAGGCAGGATTCTGTTTGTTTCGGTCGTGAAGGAGGCCATGTTGAGCATACCAAAGAGGTTTGTTTATGTTGGCTTTTGATATTTCTTTGCACTAATGTTCATTGTTAGCTTTCAGTTATTACTGTTTGTTTTCATAGGCGACCGTAATCGATTTCATGTGTTGTAAAGTGTTTCTTTTTAGTACTAGTGTTTCCTAGGTGACCTTCTCTATTTATAGAACCTGAACTTTAAGTGCTACAACACCTGAACTTCCATGACTTTTGATGACTGGCCCCTTTTGTTCCCTTTTGTATCTTAGAGTAGTTTGATATCTGACCTGCTATGTTTACTGTATTTGGACTTCCATTATTTGTCAGTTGTGATAGTTGACCTTCTCTGATTATGCAATGTGAACTTCTGCTGATTAGGTATTTGTTTTCTACATGATTTTTTTTGTAGGCTGTTGATGATGGTGATAGGGCTGAGGAGGATGTTTTACATGTACATGAAGCTGCTCCTGTGCAAGAAGCTGCCCCTGTGCATGAACCTGCTCCCGCTAGTGATGTATTAGTTGATGAGGTTCACAACTGGCCCTTTTTGTTCCCTTTTGTATCTTAGAGTAGTTTGATATCTGACCTGCTATGTTTACTGTAGTTGGACTTCCATTATGTGTTAGTTGTGATAGCTGACCTTCTCTGATTATGCAACGTGAATTTCTGCTCATTAGGTATTTGTTTTCTACATGATTTTTTTGTAGGCTGTTGATGATGGTGATAGGGCTGAGGAGGATGTTTTACATGTGCATGAAGCTGCTCCTGTGCAAGAAGCTGCCCCTGTGCATGAACCTGCTCGTGCTAGTGATGTATTAGTTGATGAGGTTCATGGCAGTGAAAATAAGGTACCATTTTTCTTGTCCACTTGTCTCATTTTTTATTGTACTTGTTTGTGCATTTTTATCACATTGTGGCCCTTTGTAATGACTTTCTGCCCTTTGCCGCATAATGATGATGTTAGTGTTCCACCAGAGAAGCTTGCAGACAAGTCTGTCTCATGCACCGGCTGCTCCGAAGGGGTGGACCTGACTGAACCTCAGTCGTCCATTGGCACTGAGGTTTCTGATGCTGAGCAAGGCAAGACAACTGGAGACATCATTTTGGAGAAAGATCCTGTTGAGTCTACTGTTGAGACTGGTGGTAGTGCTGCTGCAAGCCCAGAGAAGTCTCCTGCAGCAGAGGCGTCAGTTGATGTTGACGCTATACAAACACAACCAAAAGTTTTTGTTGTTTCAGATTCTCCAGCTACTCCAGCTGCTGCTGGTGTCCTTCCCGACGATGCTGCAATGTGTACAGGAGATGACGATGAAGAGACTGAAAGCGATAGCTATGGAGAGGAGGTTGATCGTTCCAGTGCTGCCGCTGGTCTAGGCAAGGATGCATGAAGAGAGGAGCATGCTTCTCTGTTCTTTCCCCATCCCCTTCACTTTTGTTGTTTGCTTTAGTCCATGATACCCACTGTGAACTGCCTGTGTGGTCTAAGTTGAACTTCTGGGTTTGTGCTTTGACGTGTGGGTTGTAAAAAAAGTTAAGTGAACCTGTTTTCTATGTGGGGTCAAGGTTTGTAATGCATGGGTTGTGATGTTTATGATCTTGTGGTTTTATCTTTTCTGGTGTAGCAGCTGAGATGTCCTTGTGTTTGAATGTTGTGCTTGAATGTTGCTCTTAATTGAAACTGTCGTGAATCTATGTGCTTGAGTGTCGCTCTTAATTTCTATTTTCTTTTGGTGAGCAGATAGCGACCTTGCTGTCGTCCGAAAGAAGGTTGATGACTTTTATTATAGTGTAACTAGGCTTAAGGATAATCGTTCCAAGAGCTGAGTGCAGCTTGTCAATATTTACATCATCCACGTACCCCCTGTGAACTGCCTGTGGTTTCATACCTGAACTTCTTTACTCTATGTACCTGAACTTCTTATTTACTTCTTTGGTGCTGTGCTTCTGGCCTTTTTGTAATGTAATGCCTATTGTGATATAGCTGAACTTCTGTGCTTACATGTGTTATGAACCTCCTGAGTTCCTAATGCTGAACTTGTTTTTCTTTCTATTGCTTGCTTTTAAATCAATGATTATGTTCCAAAACAAGGAGTGTGAAGTTTCTGTTCAAGAAGTCCCAATATCTTTTGGTCCGCGCGGAATGCTTACATCTAATGTGGTTGAGTGTGCACTCTACTGTCTACGTGCGCAGTACCAGGGATCAGATAAACTCATCCTGCCGTATTGGGTTTGTGTAAGTCAAGCATACAGTGATTTCTTTTCTGTTTTTGTAGGCGTACTGGGAACCAGGGTACCCAGACTTGCATGCCTGCGGCCAATGTCGCGCTCCTGGTACGGCCCGGTAAAGCCCAACTGATCGACCAGCTGCTCAAGACCCTCGAGAGGGGGCCAGCCCTCGCGAGGAGAACGACCAAGACCTCCTCACGGAGCGGCCTCACCTAGGTTGCTCCGGAGGGGCGACCAAGACCCCTCCCAAGAGTGGCCTCGGCTAGTCTGCTTCGGGAGGGCGGAGATCTCAAGGCAAGGGCTGCCTCGGGAGGAGGCAGTGACGCAAGCCATGACGAACCGTGCCAGCGGACGCCAGCGCGTGCCAGCGGGCGCAGTTTGCATATCAGTGCAAAGGAGACTGCACAGGCGCAGGTTCCCGAGGGGCCAGACAAAGGTTTCCCCTTTGGTGCAACAAGACCGAAGACCGCAAGGAAGGTAGGAAGGATGTCATCACCGAGCCCACCAGCACGTCCTGCCTGCCCTCTTTGTAGGCGAAGACCACCTTTTGTCAGGATAGGAGCGTCCTTGTGTTCCCGCTCGAATGGCCGTTGTGGGATTCCCTTCCCGCCTAAACATTTCGGGGGAAGAGGACCCTGGCCATCTATATAAGTAGCTAGGGTTCCTAGCTTAGTGGGGACGGATCAGATAGACCAGTCCACTGGGACTTAGCATAGCAAAGGAGCAAGAACATCTGCCTCCTCGCCTCTCTTGGGCTCGCCTCCTAAGCCCAGGAAACCACTGTACCTGTTCATACTCGAGCCCTCGCGAGGCCTATCCACTAAAGCAGGATGTAGGGTTTTACACCGCAAGGTGGCCTGAACCTGGGTAAACTCCTGTGTGCTTTACTTGTTTGCTTGCTTGCATTCCATTCCCACCACCAGGAGAAGAGCGAGGCGCTAGGTAGACTTGTAGTGGGAGAGATCTTCGTCACGCCCCTGTGTTCGAATCTTAAGGGTTTTGCAGAGCCCAAAATCCGACATTTGGCGCGCCAGGTAGGGGGCGTGTCGAAATCTTGCCTCTCTGACGACCTCGCCTCCCATCTTCTGCCCTACGTCGCCATGGCGACACCTGCTTGCTGCATCCGCGTGGAGGCTGGAACCGTTCCCGTTGCCGGGGTGGCGTCGACGGACCGCGTCGCTCACGGGCGCTTCTTCCTCCACGTCAACGACCCCATCGCCGGCCCGGCCACTGGGGAGCGGCCCGCTACGCCACTCCCGCTCCCCCTGGCCTCGCTGACGGCGCTTCTAACGACCCAGGAGATGCTCCGACACCGGCCGCCTGCGGCGGGGCTTGACGCTTGGGTGGCTCGCCTCGGCGAGCTGCTGGATGCTGCCGGCGGGGCACCACCGTCCCGCGTGGTCGCCTACATCATCGGAGGATCCCATGCGCCGGTGTCGGCCCGCCATGCTAAATCACACCTTCGATGGCTGAGGGCTGCCGCTCAGCCGCAGGAGGCCCCGCGGGAGCTAGATGCGCAGGGGCACGCCATCGTCTTCGGCCCCAGCGACCGCACCAGAGCTATAACCTGCACATGCATCCTCCCCATGGTATGTACCCCCACCATCTGCGGGGTGGCCTTCACAAGGACCCTCGTTGACGGCGGCGCCGGGCTCAGCATCCTCTCCGCGAAGGCCTTTGGTCATCTGCCGGTGGCCTACGGGCGGCTCCTCCCCACCAAACCCTTCTCGGGGGTCGCGGGCTCGGCCGTCCCGCTTGGGCAGGTCCGCCTTCCTGTCACCTTCGGGACGCACGCCAATTACCGTAACGAGCTCATCGACTTTGACGTCGTGCCCATCCACCTGCCCTACAACACCATCCTCGGCTTCCCGGCCCTGGCCAAGTTCATGGCGGCGACTCACCCGGGCTACAGCATCGTCAAGATGCCGGGGAGCAGAGGCACCATCACCATCAAAGGAGACACCAAGGCCGCCCTTCAGGTCCTCGAGCACACTTATCGAGCCACTGCCGCGGCTCGCCTGAGCGCAGAGGGGGCTCCAGAGGCCACCGAAGCCGCTCCAGCCAAAAAGAAACAGCTCTTCTCTCAGGATCGCGCCGAGACTAAGCAGGTACCCGTCGATGAGGGAGACGTGAGGTCCACTTTCACCATTGGTGCGGGCCTGCTTCCAGAGCAAGAAGAGTCGTTGGTGGCCTTCCTCAGGGCGAACAAGGACGTGTCCGCATGGAAGGCGACTGGCCTGGTCGGGGTGCCTAGGCACGTCATCGAACACCACCTCACGGTGTGCCCGAACGCATGAACTATCAAGAAGAAGGTGCGGCGGTAGGCACCGGAAAAGCAGGCCTTCATCGTCCAGGAGGTCCGGAAGCTGGAAGAAGCAGGGGTTATCCGGGAGGTGCGCCACCTAGAATGATTGGCCAACCCCGTCATCGTCCCGAAGAAAGGAGGCAAAGAGCGCATGTGCATCGACTTTACGAGCATCAACAAGTTCTGCCCTCAGGACCCATTCCCTCTCCCTCGCATCGACCAGATCGTGGACTCAACGGCCGAGTGCGACCTGCTTTGCTTCCTCAACGCCTTCTTTAGCTACCACCAGATAAAAATGGCAGTACGAGACATAAAGATGACGTCATTCCTGACCCCATGCGGGCCCTATTGCTACATCTGCATGCCCTTCGGGCTGAGGAAAGCAGGTGCCACCTTCTAGCGGCTAATGCACATCACCCTCGGCCCTCAGCTCGGGAGGAACGCAGAGGCCTACGTCGACGACATTGTGGTCAAGTCCAAGGAGGCCAAGACCCTTATCGGGGATTTGGAGGAAACATTCGCCAACCTGCGCAAGGTGAACTTATGCCTCAACCCGGAAAAATGTGTGTTGAGGGTCCCCTTGGGCAAGCTGCTGGGATTCCTCGTCTCACACCAGGGCATTGAAGCCAACCCGGAGAAGGTCAAAGCCATCGAGAGAATGGAGCTGCCCGCGACCCTGAAGCAAATGCAGAAACTTGCGGGGTGTGTGACGTCCTTGGGGCGTTTCATCTCGAAGCTCGCGAGCGCGCCCTCCCCTTCTTCAAGCTCATGAAGAGGAAGGGGCCTTTTGAGTGGACTTGCCTGCCTGTGGCCCACGTAGCGCTCCTAGTACGGCCCGGTAGAGCCCAGATGATCGACCAGCTGCTCAAGACCCTCGAGAGGGGGCCAACCCTCGCGAGGAGAACGACCAAGACCTCCTCAGGGAGCGGCCTCACCTAGGCTGCTCCGGAGGGGCGACCAAGACCCCTCCCAAGAGTGGACTCGGCTAGGCCGCTTCGGGAGGGCGGAGATCTCAAGGCAAGGGCTGCCTCGTGAGGAGGCAGTGACGCAAGCCATGGTGAACCGTGCCAGCGGGCCCCAACGCGTGCCAGCGGGCGCAGTTTCCATATTGGTGCAAAGGAGACCGCACAGGCGCAGTTTCCCGAGGGGCCAGACAAAGGTTTCCCCTTTGGTGCAACAAGACCGAAGACCACAAGGACGGCAGGAAGGATGTCATCACCGAGCCCACCACCGCGTCACTGCCTGCCCTCTTTGCAGGCAAAGACCACCTTTTGTCAGGATAGGAGCGTCCTTGTGTTCCCGCTCGAATGGCCGTTGTGGGATTCCCTTCCCGCCTAAACATATCAGGGGAAGAGGATCCTGGCCGTCTATATAAGTAGCTAGGGTTCCTAGCATATTGGGGATGGATCAGATCGACCAGTCCACTGGGACTTAGCATAGCAAAGGAGCAAGAACATCTGCCACCTCGCCCCTCTTGGGTTCGCCTCCTGAGCTCGGCAAACCACTGTACCTGTTCATACTCGAGCCCTCGCGAGGCCAATCCACTAAAGCAGGAAGTAGGGTTTTACACCGCAAGGTGGCCTGAACCTGGGTAAACTCCTGTGTGCTTTACTTGTTTTCATGCTTGCATTCCATTCCCACCACCAGGAGAAGAGCGAGGCGCTAGGTAGACGTGTAGTGGGAGAGATCTTCGTCACGCCCCTGTGTTCGAATATTAAGGGTTTTGCGGAGCCTGAAATCCGACAGTTTTGTTCCTTCCCATTATACTTAAAACTTGTTTGTCTCATTTTTGTATTTTTATATGTTGGTGTTGTCTGCATTATTATAGGATAAGATTTTCAGAGGTCAATTTGATTCCCGTGTGAGGAAGTACTTCTTGGCGAGTGATCCAGATAGCATGGATGCACATGATTTGGTATGCAATATCTTGTTCTTTGCCTGTATATTAGTTTTGTACTAAGATCCACTGTGTTGATATTGTTTCATTTTTCTGTGTACCATTTCATATTAATTCTCAGTTTTTAATGATTCATGTGTTTATGTTGTTTCAGGTTGTTTTTCCCACTTTTGACCCTCCTAAGATTCCTGCTTCCATGGGTGGTGTTGGTCATTGGGTTTCGATATTTCTTGACCTGAAGAATTCAAGGTTCCAGCTTCTCGACTCCTATTATGGACCAGACGATGACTATGCGGTACGCCTGTTTCGGCGGATGACCGATAACATCAATAAGCTTTGCAGCGATGCCGGCAACGACAGGGAGACACCCTTCTGTCCTCTTACCATCGGCAATTTCCCTCTGGATTGGATTGATGTGCCCCAGCAGCATAACAAGTATGAGTTCCACTTTTTCTCTTTATCACTTATGTTTATCTGTAGTTGTACTTTAGCTGCGATGTGTTTTATTCGTTGGCTTTATTTTTCTGTTCTAACACTGTTCTTTTATTGCGTTCGATGGCAGCATCGACTGTGCATTCTTCATGCTTAAGAATGTTAATTCGTATCATGATGGGGTTCTTGCAAATTATTCACATGAAAATATCGCAGATATCAGGAAGACGTGGCCATACTCAATGGCTTCTTCTAACCTGTTTGAGACAGACTTCCCAGCTCTGTTTGGCTACTATAAATGTAAGTACTGGAACTTGGACTGCTTACCTACACTGCATCTTTTATTCTACCTGAACTTCATATTTTTCTCTGAACTTGGACTTCTGCTTGAGATCTGGCTGGGCTGCTCGTTTCAGAAGGAGAGGAGCATTTTCTTGTACATGAACTTCATTTCTATCTTTTTATTTTGCTTGTGTGATTTGTTTCAGTAATTTTCTTTCCTTCCATTGCTTACTTAGACACGAGCATTTCTTTCTACTTGAACTTCACAGATGATGCCTCTCTATGCTTTTGTTAGCTGTATTTGAATGTTTTCCAGTTCATCGGTTTTATCTTGAACTGTGCCTTCGGTTGTGCCTGAACTTCTTTTAGTTTTTAATGCAACTAATTTTTTAGGTCATCTTGAGTAGTAACCATGTCATCTTTATTAGTTGGACTGCACATTGTATTGTTCCTGAACTTCAGTTATGTTTAATGGTGATGTTTTCTCTTCCTTTTCTTTTGACAGCGGATCCGTTGGACTTGACCGATTACCACTACTCATTCCTCGGGTTATCCGGGAGGTGCGCCACCCAGAATGGTTGGCCAACCCCGTCATCGTCCCGAAGAATGGAGGAAAAGAGCGCATGTGCGTCGACTTTATGAGCCTCAACAAGTTCTGCCCTCAGGACCCGTTCCCTCTCCCTCGCATCGACCAGATCGTGGACTCAATGGCTGAGTGCGACCTGCTTTGCTTCCTCGACGCCTTCTTGGGCTACCACCAGATCAAAATGGCAGTACAAGACATAAAGAAGACGTCGTTCCTGACCCCATGCATGACCTATTGCTTCATCTGCATGCCCTACGGGCTGAGGAATGAAGGCGCCACCTTCCAGCGGCTAATGCACATCACCCTCGGCCCTCAGCTCGGGAGGAACGCAGAGGCCTACGTCGACGACATCGTGGTCAAGTCCAAGGAGGCCAAGACCCTTATCGGGGATTTGGAGGAAACGTTCGCCAACCTGCGCAAGGTGAACTTATGCCTCAACCCGGAAAAATGTTTGTTTGGGGTCCCCTCGGGCAAGCTGCTGGGATTACTCGTCTCACACCAGGGCATTGAAGCCAAACCGGAGAAGGTCAAAGCCATCGAGAGAATGGAGCCGCCGACGACCCTGAAGAAAATGCAGAAACTTGCAGGGTGTGTGACGTCCTTGGGGCGTTTCATCTTGAAGCTCGGCGAGCGCGCCCTCCCCTTCTTCAAGCTCATGAAGAGGAAGGGGCCTTTTGAGTGGACTCCGAAGGCCGATGCTGCCTTCCAAGATCTCAAGAAGTACCTCACAGCCCACCGGTCATGGTGGCGCCAAGGCCTCAGGAGCCCTTGATCCTTTATCTCGCCGCTATGCTTCACTCCGCCAGCGCGGCGCTGGTAGGGGCACGAGAGGAAAGGGTCAGGGGCCAGAGCTCGTAAAACGACCCGATGCCCTCTGGAACTCCGCTGCCTCACGACACGACGCCCGAAGCCGACAAGGCCGCAGCGTCTAGCGACCCCACCGGCTTATGTAAAGCTCCTAAGCCATCAGAAGCGCCTGAGGATCCCGCATCACCAACCCTCGTGGAGCACCCCACGTACTTCGTCAGCACCGTATTTCGTGATGCTCGCTCACGCTACCCGCTGCTTCTAGCACTCCTCGTTGCTTCCAGGAAGCTGCGCCACTATTTTCAAGGCCATCCCATCAAGATCGTCTCAGCCTACCCCCTGGAGAAGGTACTCCGAGGCCCGAACATCGTCTGGAGGGTTGCTGAGTGGAACATCAAGCTGCAGGTGTTCCAGTTGGAGTTCAGCACCACGCGGGTCATCAAGGGGGCAGCGCTGGCTGATTTCGTGGTAGAGTGGACCGACGCACCGGACCAGGGGGCTGGCGAGGACCGCTCGTAGGCCCCGGGCGACGAAGCTCCGGATGGATGGGTGGTATACTTCGATGGTGCCTTCTCGCGCCTCGGTGCGGGGGCTGGCGCCGTGCTGGTATCACCCACTCAAGACAAGCCCGCTACGTTGTGCAACTTTGCTTCCAGCGCGGCGAAAAGGTCTCCAACAACATCGCAGAGTATGAGGGCCTGATCGCTGGGCTCAAGGCCACGGCCGCACTAGGGGTGAAGCGTCTCAGCATCAAAGGCGAATAGCAGCTCCTCATCAACTTCTCTAACAAAGAGTACAAGCCCAAGGACGAACACATAGAGGCGTATCTGGAGGAGGTACGGAAGATGGAGAAGCGGTTCCTAGGACTGGAGCTGCGGCACGTGCCGAGGGGAACGAATAAGGAAGCAGACGACATTGCCAAGCGGGCCTCCCGGCGAGAGCCGCAGGAACCAGGCATCTTCGAGGAGCGCTTACTCAGGCCATCAGCAGCACCACCTACCCCGGAGCTGGCATCCACCTATGAGGGGCTGCCAGCAGCTCCTGAGGTTGGCGCACCACCCTGCGGACCGCCCTCCGGAGCCCGCCTGCTGCTCGCCGCTGAACCTGAGGAAGACTGTTGGACTGAGGAACTCAAGGCATACCTAGTGCGCGACACCTTGCCGGAGAAGGAGGAAGACGCAGAACGCGTGGTTTGGCAGGCTTTGGCCTACTGCATCCAAGATGGTGAGCTCTACAGGAGGCGCCCTAACGGCGTCTCGCTAAAATGCATCTCGAGGAGGCAAGGACAAGAGCTGCTGGCCGACATCCACGGAGGGGATTGTGGCCATCATTCATCGTCCCGCACGCTCGTGGGCAAGGTCTTTTGCAGCGGCTTCTACTGGCCCACAGCGTTGGACGATGCCACGGAGCTTGTGCGAGCCTGCGAGGCATGCCCGTTCCATGCCAAGCAAATCCATTAGCCAACACAAGACCTTCAGACCATCCCGCTCTCCTGGCCCTTCCTGGTCTGGGGGCTGGACATCCTGGGACCGTTCCCCCGAGCGGCAGGAGGCTACCGCTTCCTCTATGTCACCGTCGACAAGTTCACCAAGTGGGCCGAGGTGGAGCCGGTGCGCACGAGTCCCACAGGATCAACAGTCAAGTTCATCAAGGGCCTCGTGACCCGCTTCGGCGTCCCCAACCACATCATCTCGGATAACGGTTCGCAGTTCACGAGCAATGTCTTCAGATCATATTGTGCTAACCTTGGAACGCAGATCTGCTTTCCCTCGGTGGCCCACCCCAGGAGCAATGGGCAGGCCGAATGCACCAACGCAGAGGTATTGCACGGCCTCAAGACGCGCAACTTCAAGAAAAAGCTCGAGGCCTGTGGCAGGGGCTGGATCGACAAGCTCTAGTCCGTGTTGTGGTCAATCCGCACCACTGCAACCAAACCTACGGGAGAAACCCCGTTCTTTCTTGTTTATGGTGCGGAGGCGGTCCTCCCTCATGAGGTCAAGCGTTGCTCCCCACGGGTCTTCGATTTCGACGAGGAACGCCAGGACGCCGCCTGGCGGATGGACCTCATGCTCAGCGAGGAGGGCCGCCTCCGAGCTATGCTCAGGGCAGCGCGATATCAGCAGGTGCTGCGGCGGTATCATTGCCGCAGCGTCCGCTCGAGAACATTGGAAGTTGGTGACTTGGTCCTGAGGCGGGTCCTCTCCAGGGATGGGCTACACAAGCTCTCGCCTATGTGGGAGGGCCCGTTCAGAATCGCCCTTGTCTCTAGGCCTGGCTCTGTGCGCCTGGAGACGCAGGATGTGATACTCATCCAGAATTCCTGGAACATTCAGCATCTCAGGAGGTTCTATCCATAATCAAGGCTCCGTGCCCGTGAAGACAATCAAGGCTCTGTGCCCGTGAATGTCTCCGCTCGTGAAACTCTCACGTAATAATGAGTTGGGGCTGTACATGCCTCGGAGTCTCCTTTGCGTTGCCTACGGGCTCTCAGATCGGGCTCCCACCCACATCCTAGTGGCAGTCCTTAGCTCCGCGCTGGGAAGAAGACGTAGCTAGGGGCCGGACGCGACCTGTTTTCTTTTTCGCCTTGGTGTTTGGCTATCAGTCCTTCCTCTACCCCATGCTATGAAGTTTTCCGAGTTTATTGTGGTTTGCTCTGGTTTTGCTCGTTTTTCTCGCACTGCTCTTAAATTCAGTTCTTCGGGCCGGGCTGCGCCGCTTGTCCTCCCTCGCGCGTCTCGCGCGTGGGGCTGGGATACGGCCGGTCTCAGCTCTCGGCCGCCGTGACCTCATGACCTCACCTTGCCAAGCCTGCTCAGGCTCTGGCGTCAGGCTCTTCAGCCCTCCTGATTTACTTCGACAAGCCTGCTCAGGCCTTGGCATATCAGTACTCGCTCCGCGCTCTCAAGTGAGCTCAAGGGCGCAGGCCCTCCTCAACTCACCAAGGCTCATCTATGCTCGGGGGCTCCGAGCCCGGCGGTCCTCATGACTCACCTGGGGGCTCGTGACATCAGGAGGTCACCCGCCTTAGGACTTCGTCTCACGACAAGCGCAGTACACAAGCTAAGTATTTCATCCAGAACGAAAATAATAGCATACTTCCATTTCATGCATACATGCCACTGTTCATTACACGCCCACCCGAGGCAGCTTAAACTAAATGCAGGAAGGAAATGAAGAAAATTAAAAACAAGGGCCAGGCGGGTTCGGAGCCCGTGGATTGACGTAGTCAACACCTCAACCAAGTCGGAGCCCTACTCCTCGCGCTTCACCGAAGAGCGGCGGTGCGAGGGCCCCTCCTCCTCGGCGAGCCGGACGCGGCGGAGCGGCCGCCCAGGATAGCCACCGCTGCTGGAGGAGCTACTGCTGCCACAGAGGGGGGGACCCGCAGAGCCTGCCGAGGCCGAGCTCGTCTTAAGAGGAAGAGCTGCTCCTCAGGATGCCGTCGCCACCTTCCTCCTCGTCGTCCACCTCTAGGCAACACCCAAGGCGCCTTCCTCCCTCCGAGAAGGCCTTGACGAGCAGCGATGACACCCCGTCGTACTTGAAGTGGAGGGTGCAGTTTCCCCACAGCCGGCGCACACAGGCGAAGGATTGCCAGCCACGACCAAGGAACACGTCGCCTGAAGCGAGGACCTTGACCCCCACCCAGAAGGCTCCGCTACAGCACCCATCGGCCTGCAGCCAAACGCCGTCGGGCCTTTCTTCCGGCAGTTCGGCGCGGAACCAGCAGGGAAGCTGGAGCCACATGCTGTCGGGCTTCTCCACCCACATCACGAATTCGGAGGCCGCGTCGGAGGAGTGGAGTTGCCGGTGCGGGGGACGGATAGGCGCCGGTCGCCCCCCTGCGCCACCTCGACCACCGCGGCCATGGCCGCCCCCACCAAGAGGAGAGGCTCCACGCCTCTCGCCGGCGACCCCGTCGAAGCCCGAGAAGCCGCGTCCGCTTCCTCGAGGAACCGTCACGGCCGTGGCGTCATGCTTGTGGGGACGCCCGCGGCCCCTCTTCGGCGGCAGCGAGGCCAGCTCCTTCACACCCTTGCCCCTCTCTACGGTGGAGGACTTCCTCGGCGGCGCCATGTAAATCTTGGAGGTGAAGGGGAACAAAGGTAGGAGAGAAGATGGTGGCGCTGGCTTGAAGATGGCCTGGGGGCTCCCCCCGGGCCTCATTTATAGGGTAAGGAAGGCCAACCATCGATTGGTCATGGCCATGATGGCCGCGTCGCCCGCGCCAGGGAGTCGTCTAGTCACACGGTTACCAAGGCTGCGTGGGGAGCGGAGTCACCACATCCCATCCAACCGTCACGCGCTAGCCTGGCCCACAGTCTTTGGGGCCCACGGTGCTTTGTCCTCGACTAGGCTTCATGGAGAAGCCAACTCCGCACGCGCCTTGGGCCCGGACGCTACTGTCGGCGTACTGGGAACCAGGGTACCCAGACTCGCCTGCCTGCGGCCCATGTCGCGCTCCTGGTACGGCCCGGTAGAGCCTAGCTGATCGACCAGCTGCTCAAGACCCTCGAGAGGGGGCCAGCCCTCGCGAGGAGAACAACCAAGACCTCCTCAGGGAGCGGCCTCACCTAGGCTGCTCCGGAGGGGCGACCAAGACCCCTCCCAAGAGTGGCCTCGGCTAGGCTTCTTCGGGAGGGCGGAGATCTCAAGGCAAGGGCTACCTCGGGAGGAGGCAGTGACGCAAGCCATGAAGAACCGTGCCAGCGGGCGCCAGCGCGTGCCAGCGGGCGCAGTTTCCATATTGGTGCGAAGGAGACCGCACAGGCGCAGGTTCCCGAGGGGCCAGACAAAGGTTTCCCCTTTGGTGCAACAAGACCGAAGACCGCAAGGATGGCAGGAAGGATGTCATCACCGAGCCCACCACCGCGTCACCACCTGCCCTCTTTGCAGACGAAGACCACCTTTTGTCAGGATAGGAGCGTCCTTGTGTTCTCGCTCGAATGGCCGTTGTGGGATTCCCTTCCCGCCTAAACATTTCAGGGGAAGAGGACCTTGGCCATCTATATAAGTAGCTAGGGTTCCTAGCATAGTGGGGATGGATCAGATCGACAAGTCCACTGGGACTTAGCATAGAAAAGGAGCAAGAACATCTGCCTCCTCGCCCCTCTTGGGCTCGCCTCCTGAGCCCAGGAAACCACTATACCTATTCATACTCGAGCCCTCGCGAGGCCAATCCACTAAAGTAGGACGTAGGGTTTTACACCGCAAGGTGGCCTGAACCTGGGTAAGCTCCTGTCTGCTTTACTTGTTTGCTTGCTTGCATTCCATTCCCACCACCAGGAGAAGAGCGAGGCGCTAGGTAGACGAGTAGTGGGAGAGATGTTCGTGACGCCCCTGTGTTCGAATCTTAAGGGTTTTGCGGAGCCCGAAATCCGACAGTTTTGTTCCTTACCATTATACTTAAAACTTGTTTGTCTCATTTTTGTATTTTTCATATGTTGGTGTTGTCTGCATTATTATAGGATAAGATTTTCAGAGGTCAATTTGATTCCCGTGTGAGGAAGTACTTCTTGGCGAGTGATCCAGATAGCATGGATGCACATGATTTGGTATGCAATATCTTGTTCTTTGCCTGTATATTAGTTTTGTACTAAGATCAACTGTGTTGATATTGTTTCATTTTTCTGTGTACCATTTCATATTAATTCTCAGTTTTTAATGATTCGTGTGTTTATGTTGCTTCAGGTTGTTTTCCCCACTTTTGACCCTCCTGAGATTCCTGCTTCCATGGGTGGTGTTGGTCATTGGGTTTCGATATTTCTTGACCTGAAGAATTCAACGTTCCAGCTTCTCGACTCCTATTATGGACCAGACGATGACTGTGCGGTACGCCTGTTTCGGCGGATGACCGATAACATCAATAAGCTTTGGAGCGATGCCAGCAACGACAGGGAGACACCCTTCAGTCCTCTTACCATCGACAATTTCCCTCTGGATTGGATTGATGTGCCCCAACAGCAAAACAAGTATGAGTTCCACTTTTTCTCTTTATCACTTATGTTTATCTGTAGTTGTACTTAAGCTGCGACGTGTTTTATTCGTTGACTTTTTTTTCTGTTCTAACACTGTTCTTTTATTGCGTTCGATGGCAGCATCGACTGTGCATTCTTCATGCTTACGAATGTTAATTCGTATCATGATGGGGTTCTTGCAAATTATTCACATGAAAATATCGCAGATATCAGGAAGACGTGGCCATACTCAATGGCTTCTTCTAACCTGTTTGAGACAGACTTCCCAGCTCTGTTTGGCTACTATAGATGTAAGTACTGGAACTTGGACTACTTACCTGCACTACATCTTTTATTCTACCTGAACTTCATATTTTTCTCTGAACTTGGACTTCTGCTTGAGATCTGGCTGGGCTGCTGGTTTCAGAAGGAGAGGAGCATTTGCTTGTACATGAACTTCATTTCTATCTTTTTATTTTGCTTGTGTGATTTGTTTCAGTAATTTTCTTTCCTTCCATTGCTTACTTAGACACGAGCATTTCTTTCTGCTTGAACATCAGAGATGATGCCTCTCTATGCTTTTGTTAGCTATAGTTGAATGTTTTCCAATTCATCGGTTAGATCTTGAACTGTGCCTTCGGTTGTGCCTGAACTTCTTTTATTTGTTAATGCAACTAATTTTTTTAGGTCAGCTTGAGTAGTAACCATGTCATCTTTATTAGTTGTACTGCACATTGTGTTGTTCCTGAACTTCAGTTATGTTTAATGGTGATTTTTTCTCTTCCTTTTCTTTTGACAGCGGATCCGTTGGACTTGACCGATTACCACTACTCATTCCTCGGGTCACAAGAATACCAGCCTAGGGAGCAATCGATGACTACAGCTCCGATAGAAGATGATAGACCTCAAACCCTTATTCCTTCCAAGTTGGGGAGGCAGGCTGGTGGTATTCGTGGTACTCCAAAAACCCCTTGCTCTAGGAAGGTCGGTGCATTCGATGCAGCCGAAGCAGAAGTGATTTCGTCCAATGATGATTTTGAGAAGATTGCTTACCCGAAGAATGTTAAATGTGCCGCTAGTACTGTTGCTGGTAGAGGTGGGAAGAATGCTGTCATCACCAGGAGGAAACCGGCAACTGAGTCTGGCAACATAACTTCCTCCAAGAGAGCATCAAGATTGCCTTTGAAGTGGCGTTCTCCTATCGCTCCCCTAAAAAAATACAGTTACCCTCATCTATCCAAGGCCCGGATGTTGAAACAGTATGTGCTTTGTAAAGAGGGTCTGGAGAAGTATTCTGAGTGAGTTTTCTTCTTCTTAACTCTGTTGCTGCCAGAGATGGTACTCTGTGTCTGAACTTCTGTTGTTGTAGTATGTGGACTTCTATTCATTTCTCCCTTGCCTTGGATTTGTATTGTCTGAACTTCTGTTTTTATAGTGTCTGAACTGTCATTGTTGTCGTACCTGAACTTCTGTTTTATGTATCCTTGCCTTTTGAGTTATATCATCTGAACTTCTATTTTGTTGTTCTATCTGAACTTATAATATATTTTTACCATCTTTTTGTATTCTGCAGGATAAGCTACTACATGTTTTCCATCCCTGGCAATGTGATTGACCTCACACGACGTGTCCTTTATACTCTTTTCGGTGAAGGGCAGCAGATGGAAGGAGACATAATGGATTATCTCATAAATCTGTGGAAGGATAATCCGGAGACCTCTGAGATATACTCTAGTGCTGATAGGGTTGTACTCAGTCCCTACTTCATACATGTTTTAGTTCTTTGCACCCCTATCTCCCTTTTTCTGCCTTAGTTTTGATGTAGTGGCATTTGGGAGGTGTTTTAATTGTGTTTTTGTGAATGCATAGTACTGCCTGGAGTATGATTTCTTTGGTGCTACTGTTCCAAAGTTCGATGTAGAAAATCTGCTGGTCTCCTCCGAATGTTTGTTCGCAAGGAAGAAGACCTTCTTAACGCAAAGCTGGTTAGGTTTGCATAACTCTTGCTTTTTTTTAATTTCATGTGCATCCTTTTGCTGAGTTTGTCAAGAAGTTTTTGTTCATGCCGGTTCTTCAATACATATGCTTTGTAGTTTGTGTTCACCGGTCCTTTCATTCTTGGCAGGTTTTTTTGATACTATTCAAGCCAATTGGCACAATGGCGCACTACAGTGTGTATGTGGTGAATAGATATCGTGGGAGCACTGACATCCTTGATTCACTTCCTTACGCTAATATGGAAACGTCGCGAACGAGTTTCCATGGAGACTGTCAAAATATCGTGAGTGTTTCTTAGCATGTACCTCCTTTCATATTCTCTTGTTTGACACGAAGTTTATCATGCCTTGTGTTGACAAAATATCTTTGTTGTCTCTATTTTGGTAACACTGCATGAACTGACTATCATTTGGAAGTTGAACTTCTGTTATCTGTTTAGCTGGATCTTGTGCAAGTGTTGCTTTTTATGTACCTGAACTTAACTAATTTTGGTTAACATGTGTTTGACTTCATCTTATTTTGTTATTTCTGGCAGATCAAGAGATTTGTTGGGTTGCTCGAGGAGGTGTGTGGCAAGGCTGCGTACAAAGCAAGCAAGCAGCCTAACTGGGTGACTATTGCAAAGAGGACGACTTTTATCGATGTTCCAAAGCAGAAGAATAATGATTGTGGTTTCTTTGCCGTGAAGTTCTGCTCTTCATATGAAGGCGATGAGATTGTTGAAGATTTTGGTGATGTGGAAGTATGTTTTGTCCTTTTTCTTGTCTCATCATTCCTTTCACTTTTCTTGTGTATTTTTGCTGAGACGCTCCTACTGTGGTTTTAGTTATCCGTTACTAAACCATTGTTTCATATTCTTTGTTTGCAGGCTGTTGCAGATGACTGGAAGGCTGAGTTCATGCACACTCTAATGTTTAGCAAGAAGAATGAAGTCGTGCGTGGAGACCTCCCTATAGAGATCTAGTCCATGGGCCCGTGAATTCGAAGCATTAGTTTCAGGGTAGATTTGATTTCGTACAGATTTTAGGTTTGGTAATGATTGGAATGATTCCATAAAGATTTTTTTTGTAAGAAGTTTTAGTGATTTGTGTGTCAAGAGGTTGCATTCACACTCATATATTTCATTCTCTGGGTCAGCTACAACCTGGAATTCATGCTTTGACCAAGAAAATCTTTCTTCATCATCATGGCCAGGCTTGTTGTGGTAGTACACAAGGTACTTAGTGTTCTCTATTGTACGCTTTGCGTGAAATAGCGTGGCTTTTCTCATCCTAGTCCTCATCTCTGTGTACATGGCTCTCCTGTACTTGATAGACATGTCTTCCTCATAGCCGTAAGTTGTTTTTGTCACTGGATTGGTCTGCACATGTCAAAAAGTAAGATATTAGTCAAAGCAGAGTCATGGGTTTCATTTTTTTAAATTCAAAGTGCACATGTTGAAGGTAAACAGAACATGATGGGGGTGTTTTTTTTTGTCATCATACCATGCTGGTCATTTTTTGCTCGTTCTCCTTCTGCATCTGAGTTTGTATGCAAGAATTGACCCGCCTAGCAAACTTGTGTAGGTTCTGGGTCCCCTTGACAAACCCTTTCTTGAGCATGTGGTTCGTGCTCTCGCTTGTTGTGTGGAAGTCAATCTAGCACAGAAAATGTTCTTGTAATATGTTGAAATCCATATCTTCCTATTACTCAAGAGCTGCATCATCATTTGGTCATTCTCCAGGTTGTACCTATGCACGAGTTCAGCCCAGACATCTTCAAACTCCGTTGGCATCAGCGGCCAGTTTAATATTGTAGGATCGAAAGTATGTCTAGAGGGGGGTGATTAGACTACTTGACCAAATAAAAATCTAGCATTTTCCCAATTTTACTTCTTGGCAGATTTTAGCAACTTAGCGCAAGTCAAGCAATCAACCTACACATACAATTCTAAGAGTGTAGCAGCGGAATGTAAAACAATTGCATATGAAGGTAAAGGGAGGAGTTTGAGGGAGCAAACGCAATGTTGACATGGAGATTTTTTCCGTGGTTCCGATAGGTGGTGCTATCGTACATCCACATTGATGGAGACTTGAACCCACGAAGGGTAACAGTTGCGCGAGTCCATGGAGGGCTCCACCCACGAAGGGTCCACGAAGAAGCAACCTTGTATATCCCACCATGGCCATCGCCCACGAAGGACTTGCCTCACTAGGCTAGATCTTCACGAAGTAGGCGATCTCCTTGCCCTTACAAACTCCTTGGTTCAACTCCACAACCTTGACGGAGGCTCCCAAATGACACCTAGCCAATCTAGGAGACACCACTCTCCAAGAAGTAACAAATGGTGTGTTGATGATGAACTCCTTGCTCTTGTGCTTCAAATGATAGTCTCCCCAACACTCAATTCTCTCTCATAGGATTGGATTTGGTGGAAAGATGATTTGAGTGGAAAGCAACTTGGGGAAGGCTAGAGATCAAGATTTATGTGGTTGGAATGGGTTATCTTGACCTCAACACAAGTGTAGGTGGTTCTCTCTCAGAAAATATAGGTTGGAAGTGTAGGCATGTTCTGATGGCTCTGTCTTCGAATGAAGAGTGGGTGGAGGGTATATATAGGCTCCACACAAAATCTAACCGTTACACACAATTTGCCAAACTCGGTCAGACTGATTTAGTTCATAATGTGACCGTTTGGATTTTCGATGGGACCGACATGTCAACTTGGTGAGACCGATTTCATTAGGTTTAGGGCATAACGTAATCTCGGTGAGACCGATTACACAAACTCGGTGAGACCGATTTTGGTAATAGACTAACTAGAGAGTTGGCCAGGCAAACTTGGTGGGACGGATTCGCTAATCTCGGTTGGACCGAAATGTTACGAAGGGGAAACAGAGAGTTTGCATTGCAATCTCGGTGGGACCGACCGCTCATCTCGGTTGGACCGAAATGTTGTGAAAAGGAAATAGAGAGATTACAATCCCATCTCGGTGAGACCGGCAAGACTAGGGTTTGTGGCAGTGGCTATGTCAAGTAAAGTCGGTGGCTCCGGATAAGAAATTTCGGTGGGGCCGAGTTGGATATTTGGTTTGGGACATATTTGGATATGAGAAAGTAGTGGAGGGTTTTGGAGCATATCACTAAAATTAAGAAACACCTCATCCCTTCTTAATAGTATTGGCTTTTCCTATAGACTCAACGTGATCTTGGATCACTAAAATAGAAAAAGTAGAGTCTTGTTCTTTGAGCTTAAGCCAATCTTTTGTCCTTGGCATTTTGAAGGGTCCACTTTCTAATCCATGCCATACCAATCATTGAGCTTTCCTGAAATATTCATTTTGGAATAGCATTAGCTCAATGAGCTATATGTTGTTAGGAATTACCAAAACCACCCAGGGAAGGTTGCACTTTCAATCTCACCCTTTTTGGTAATTGATGACAACATATAGATCAAAGCTTCGACAAATGATAAGTAAGATTGAAAAACATCGTCGCTTTGAGAAGTATGTGATAAGCAAGAGCTCCCCCTAAATTTGTGCATTATTTAAAATTTGCTTTTAAATGCAAATGCACAATCGATTAGGATCATGGGTTACTCTTCCATGTCACATACATCTTGGTGGAGTGCTCAAAATGATAGAAGTTAAAAAACATGCACTCATCACCAAGCAAAGTGAATGATCATATAAGGATATAGAAGAAATAATATCATCCAACAAGCATTAAGGTAGCATATGATCAAACACATGATTGTTGACACCAGATTTTGGCACGACCAAGAACTTAATTAAGATGGCTTCAAATGGAGAAGTTCTCAAAGTAATAAAGTTCCGTGTCGTCAAAAGGAGAAACTTTGATGTTTGGTACATCATCATCCGATCTCATCTCGAAGGCCGAAGTTGTGTTCGAAATACGGAGATTTCGTATTCAGAACACTATTCGGCTGATTACGCCTCCAAGACTGCCTCGTATGGAAAAATGATCTACACGGATTGTCTTTGTCTCGTCAAAATGATCCATTTTGATACAAAAATCGTTCCAATCCGAGTTCATATGCAAAAGTTAGAATCATTCGAATGCAGCCCTGCCAGAAGGCTACATATGGCGCGCCCCACCAGACATGTGTCTGATGGGTGGCGTGAGTGACAGTCCGTTTTGTGCGAATGATTCGGCCCTGAATATGGTCTCGAATCGAAAAACGTTCAACATGAAAGTTGTTCGCCTCGTTGAAATGGTCAAGATTGCTTTTGGACTCGTTTTCATCTGAGGTTGTTTACTGCCATAAAAAGGATCCACAAGGTGCAGCCAGTTTAAACCGAACAGTTTTGGAAAGTTCGGATAAAACCAATCCGAATTTGACTTGGGTTTTGGACGTGAATCCAAGCCTTTTCCTTGAACGGGAAGTCTAGCCGCCTCTTATATACCTAAAGGGTGACGGCTGATTGAACAACAACACACAATCGCAAAACCCATCTACTTTTTACCCTAGTTTTACATCTCTCCCTTGTTCTTTCTCTCTCGTTCTTCGTTCGTTCTTCGTATTGAAGGGCAGCGATCCTCGAGGCTCTAGGGGCGGGCGACCCAACGTAGGGCAGCCCATAGCCGCCACGTGTCCAGACGGGGTCCCTCCCGGGCGCGTGGGGTTTCGGGTCCTGAAAAGCGCCCGCCGGATTGCTTGCGTATCGCGCTTCTGGAGGGGTCTTCTTCGATGTGAGCTGCGGTGCATCACCCTCGGTGTTGGAGGTACACGGTGACGTGTTCGTGTGTGAACACACTTTTTGGCGACTTTGATGGGGAAGAAAGATCAAGAATCATCATCAACCATGTCTAATCTCTCCAAGCCCTGAGAAGTTGACACCGATAACATCATTAAGCCCGGTCTTGATGAACTATCGGATGAACATTGCCAAGCCTACGAAGTGCGCACGAAGCAGCATGAAGAGGCTTTTGAGGCGCTCAAGAAGAAGCGCGAGGAGGAGTATTTGGAAGCGTTTCTTTCAAGTTTGAAGAAGGACCGTCAAAGCAACATCACTCTGGCTGGAAACGTCAATTTTCCTCCCCTCATCGACGAACAAGATGTGATCACTGTGAGTAAAGTTTTTTCTCCAGAGCAAGTGGATGTGATTGAAAGTCTTGTTAGTAACGGTAATGTGACGGCATACAATTCTTTTGTGGCTAGTGCTAATGCTCAGGAAAATATGCCTCCGTCATCTAGTGGTACTGTTGGTATCACTACTAGGGAAAAGCCTAGCAGTAGCGCTGGTTTTTGGCCTATCAGTAGCGCGGGCAGGCACGCTACTGATAAGGCGCTACAGCTAATCCTTAGCAGTAGCGCCTACAGGCACTCGCTACTGCTATATCTACTTAGTAGTAGCGCCTGCCTAGTCAAGCGCTACTGCTAATTACTAGCAGCGCTTTCGAAAACAATCGCTACTACTATCATTCCCTATTCCATTTCTCTTGAATTTTAGGTCGTATTCATATACCTGTATACAATTTTTCATACAGTAGCAATTTAGAGATTGTTTTTATATCATAATGAGTTATTAAATCACTAGGTGAAAGAACCTTGGATTAGTTTCAAGTGCATGGATCCAAAGTAACCAATGGTCACTTTGGATCCATCCATTTGAAACTAATCCGTGGTTCTTTCACCCAATGATATAATAAATATCATCATCATCATATCATTAACAACTTACATATCATCATCATCATCATATCATTGGTCACTAGTCGTAATCACAAGTACTCCTCACATCTTCAACTCTAACACATTGTATCACATAATAAACATATTGTACCTCATAGGACCTACTACATTCTCTTAGGACCTACTATATTCTCTAAGGTAAAATAGCAAAAAACAAGATAGCCCCTGGCTCTCCATTATGGAGAATGCAGATTATTCTGTCTCCAATTCTTGCCTTTCGCTTAATGTTGCTTCCAAGAACCTCCCTACGAATGTCCAAACATTTTTTCCACTCTTTGATTAGCATGTGTTCACCGGTTTCAGAAATTCGATATGCACAGGTGAGATCCGTAGGATGACCTGGCTGTAGGTTCAGAACTTCAAGGCAACCATTGCAATACATCAGATGAGGCACACACTCCATCGGGATTTTCTGTTGAAAAACATAGTAATAACTTCATAGTTACCAATGATGTACTAGTTTTAGAAGAATGCAAAAGATGCACGGATGTCGTAATAGTAAAATATCTTACCAGGGTATCTCCATAGAAGTTATCGTGGTTCAACACGTGCTCTAGTGGCACGTATTCACCATAATTTGGAGGAGTTCGATAATAGGTATTGTAATTCTCAAAAAAAGTACAATAAGCAATCAGATGATTTTTCTCCTTATAAGTTAATTCGGAGCCATCAGTGTAGTGGGTTTCGTCTACCATCTTCTGCACATTCTTTGAAGATTCAAAATAAGCTCTCAATGGAAATAATCTGTCAACTATTTTGAAATAAACAATATAAATTAGTTAATAACTATGTTTGAGAAACTCACATTGCGGTAGAATCGGAAGCGTATCAACAAGGACCCAAATGTCCATATTGTCTTGCTCGATGTCAGGATCACCAAGATCCATGGTGACAAACATACCCTCATAAAAACCATACATTTTGCAAAGTGCTTCCCAATTTTGGCAACCAAAATGGGTTACGCTCTGAGAATTGTACAGATTTACTTCAAAATCGATATCATGATGGGTCCTTAGGTGTATTTTCTTTGTTTGAAAATTTTCATGGTCTTCAAAACCCATCCTCTCCAAGACATAGCGTCTTGCATGGCATGGGATAAGCTAGTTGAATTGTAAAAGATGAAATTAGACGTTGAAATAGTTGAAGTCATGCTTAATTACGAAAAAACACTTGTCGTTGTTGCGTACCGTTTCAACATCGAAGGACTCCTCGAGCTTAATGCTGAAGTGCCGATCTCCATCCAGCTCAACGAACCTGTCGCACATACCTCGATCATCGTGGCACTAGCTGCACTCCCCCGGGAGACTGGCGTCGTCCGAGTATGACATTTCCTACGTTCATAATTCAAAGATTAAACTTGTACATATTCTAGCACAAGTCATGTCAGAATTCACGGAAAAATCCAGCATGACCTTTGCTAAAAAAGGACATATCGAGCGCCTGAAATTTGCTGGAACGGAAATTAATCAACACTCCGGCAAAACATAGGACACTCAGAGGTGTAAACCAAACATGAAATAATTTCTTAAATTAAAAAATAACAACAAATATGGCATGTTCAACTAGTTCTATTAATTCAACTAGTTCTTACTATACTAGTTATTAATTTACTTACAATACTAGTTATTAATTTACTTACTATACTAGTTCAACTAAAACTTAACTAGTTCAACTAAAACTAAACTAGTTCTATTAATTCAACTAGTTCTTACTAAATATAAACTTACTATAAATAGAAAGAAACTAGTTCTTTCTAAAAATGAAGTAGTTCAACTAGTTATTAATTTACTTACTATACTAGTTCAACTAAAACTTAACTAGTTCAATTAAAACTAAACTAGTTCTATTAATTCAACTCGTTCTTACTAAATATAAACTTACTACAAATAGAAAGAAACTAGCACATCTACTACTACTAATTAACATCTAACTACTACATCTACTACTAATTAACATCTACTACTGCTAATTATACAACTAGTTTACTATCACTACTAGTAATTAATATCCACTACTTCTAAAAATCATTATCTATGAACCCTAAATTAACTACTACTAAAATCATCTACTAACTAAGTAAAGAGAGAGGGGGTGG
>NC_041388.1:633565651-633572815 GCF_002162155.2 Triticum dicoccoides | reverse complement strand
CGGGCTCAGTCAAGAGCGGCGGCAATTAGGTTGAGGGCGGGCGGGCGGCGGCGGCGGTGAGGGCAGGCGCGCTCGGGCTCGGGCGGCGGCAACAGGTAGGGGAACAGGCCGGTGGGGGGGGAGGAGGAATTAGCGAAATTTCGATTCGGGGGGTGGTTAACTCGAACTAGCAGTAGCGCTCGTACAAAAAACGCACTCTAGCTAAATTATCTATAGCGCGTTTTACATAAAACCGCTACTGCTAATGGAAGCAGTTATTTCTTTTGTTTAGTAAAAACATCAAAAATATACATTGGTCATCATTGATCTTTTTGTGTATAATCTAAATAGTCAACATGAATCCTCACTGTACCTATATAGGTACAGGCGAGGATTCATATTTCAACCACAAATCATACACATATAGTTCAATGAAGACCAAGTGCTCGAGATAGGTTGCGAAGCAACATATTTAAGGTGGTATACACCTTGTTCGCTTAGCAGTATGGGACTAAACTTAATTAGTTGCGGTGATACTTAACAGTAGCGAGTTTTGAGGAAAACCGCTGCTACTAAGTTCTTTAGCAGTAGCGCGCCCGCCGCAAGGGTGCTACTACTATATCTAGCCTAGAGACAACACCGTGGCAATTATAGTAGTAGCGCTGTTTTTACCTAGAGTGCTACTGCTACTCGGTCATTAGCAGCGCTCTTTTCTAAAGATCGCTGCTGCTAATTAGCAGTAGTGCCTGTTTTTATACCGCGCTACTGCTAAGATTCTGTGTATAAGGTTTTCCCTAGTAAGTGTATATCTGAAAACCCTAGTCCAATTTCACCTATTTCATCGGCACCACCTATGCAACAACAATATAATATGCCGTTAAATTTTTACCCTACTCAAACCAACCAATTTGTGGCTACACCTACATACCCTAATCCTATTATGAGTGTGCCAAATTCGGCGTCAACGCCGAATCACTTTGTCAGACCACCCATAGGCACAAGCATGTTTGGTCTTCCGCCGAATTATGGTTCGGCGCCCATCCCACAAGTGGCACCAATAGCTAGTACTCAGGTTGCTCCTATGTCATTGCCACAAACATCTTCATCTACCTCAGATCCAATTTTAGCTAAATTAAGGGAGGATTTGCATAAGATGTTTCTAGAAAATTTCAGAAACGAGCCGAAAGTAAAGACTCGTGTGTACCAAAAGACTTATCCTGAACACTTTGATGCAATTTCTTACCCTCAAGGTTATAAGGTTCCTGATTTTGTTAAATTTAGTGGTGAGGGTATGAAAACGACCTGGGAGCATGTGAGTCAGTATCTAGCATAGTTGGGTGAAGCAGGTTTCATAGAAGAGTTGAAAGTGAGTTTATTTTCCTTGTCTTTAACTGGCACCGCATTTTCATGGTTTGCTGCTTTACCACATGGTTCAATTCTCTTATGGTCGCAATTAGAGCAAAAGTTTCATGATCACTTTTATAGCGATGATGAGCTGAAGTTGTCACATCTTACATCGGTTAGGCAAAAACATGATGAATCGGTCACCGATTATGTCAAGAGATTTAGATATATAAAAAATCAATGTTATAGCTTAGTGATAACTGAGAGAGACTTGGCGGATCTTGTTCTTAATGGTTTGAAAACTCACATTAAAGAGAAGCTAGAAAGTTATGAGTTTTTGAGCATTAATCAAGTCTTACAAAAAGCTTTGGCCCAAGAGATTCGAAGTAAAGAGGTCCATAGGTCTACAAATGATCGTCCTAGAATGCATATGGTTGAACACAATGATGATAATTCAGACGATGAGGTTGATGTCTATACTACTGAATTTGTTTGGTCCTCAAAGGACAAACCCTATATGTGCAATGTTCTTAAGCCGATTCGCAAGAATCGTGATGAGGAGGTGAGGTTTACTTTTGATATATCGAAGTGTGATAAAATATTTGATGCTCTCTTGAAAGATGTTATTAGAATATCACACACCATACCGCCGTTTGATGAGCTGAAACGGCGTGCTTATTGCAAGTACCATAATTCATTTTCTCATGCTACTAATGATTGCAATGTTTTCAGATGACAGATACAATCGGACATTAATGATGGACAATTGAATTTTGATGAGATGCAAGTTGATAAACAACCCTTCCCAATAAACACCATGGACTTGGAGGGAAAGAAAATGTTGATTCGGCCTAGCATAGCCGAATCTGCTAATAAATATAATGTTCTTATTGGTGAACCCGGGAAAGGCAAGGAGGGCGACAAAGTCTTGGGACGAGAGGTTGTTCTTGATAAGCAACCCGATGGCAAGGAAGTATTGAAGATCACCATAAAAAGTCCCGCACTCGGGGGCAACCACAAGTACAAGAAGATACTCATGTTAAATTTATCAAGCCCAAGAATTCAGAAGTCGGCAAGTGGGAAAAGAGTGAAGCTAAGCACAAGAGAACCAGACCAACTTTTGATATGTTGCTATCCAGATATGCAAGTCAAGAGGCTGGTTCTAGCTCTAATCGGGCATCACATTCAAAATGTTCAAGATTGCCTCCGGAGCAAGAGTTTTGACACTATGCAAGGCCATATGGGTCATGGGCACCGACACCATGGATGTCACAACCCTCCTATGAGACATATTACATGAGAGCACTACTAGGAAAAGGGCTATAGATGATATGGCCACTAATGGAGCACCAGACATGTGGTGCGCCACTACTATATAGTAATGGCGCACCATGATTCGGTGCGCCATTAGTTTGGTAGACACTAATGGCGCACCAGACACACGGTGCGCCATTAGTAACAATTTTTTTTTCAAAAATTCTAATGGCGCACCAGGGAACAGTGCGCCATTACTAGTTTAACTAGTAATGGCGCACCTCCAACACAGTGCGCCACTACTATTTTTTTTGCAAAACTACTAATGGCGCACCACAAGCTGGTGCGCCATTAGTAACCTGGGACCAGCTAGATATTTTGGACAGCCACACCTAGCACTCACTTTCCCCACTTCATTCTCTCCACCTCCTCCTCCAAGCTTGTGTCGGCTGCCTCCTCCTCCTCACCTCATTTGCACCATAGATTCATCAAAATTAAGTGGTTAAATTACCTTTTTTTGATAGGTAAGTAAGGGGAAATCTATCTTTATGTTGTAGATCTACTTTTTTTTCTCCCTAGCTCGCTCCAACAACGTGCACATTCACTTTTTATGGCCTTGCTAGATCTATGTATGTTTGTGGTGTTGCATATGTTTGTGGTGTTGCATATATGTTTGTGTTTGTAGGTACCAGTATTTGAAATGCGATAGTTGCCAATATTTTGCCGGAATGTTGATTCATTTCCGTTTCAGCGAGAATTTTGGCACTATGCATTCTTTTTGGTCCTATTTTTAGGGAAAGTCATGCCAAATTTTTTCTTGGTTCTAAAATATCGTTTTGCTCTACCCCGCAGGCGACCATGGTCCGCACGATGACCGAAGGCATCGTGAATAGGTTTTTGAGCTCCGCGAAGGCCGAGATGCTTCAAAAGAACAAGACGGAGATAAGATGTCCGTGTCAAAGATGCAAGCTGAAGAGCCTTATTGCGGACCCAGATTTCGGGCAGGTGTGGGACCACCTGCTCTTACGTGGTTTCATGGATGGCTATCGGTGGCAAGGTGATAAAGATGACTATGAAGTCGTCCATGGGGGTTGGGCAAGAAATGAGGAAGGGCAGCAAGACAACCACTGCGGCGAGGGCGGGCAAGAAGACGAAGAATCTCCAGGACATGATCACGATGGCGATGCTGTACACAGTCATCATGTAGAAGATGCCGGACATGATGATGAGGAAGATAAAGATGAAGGGCATGATCATGAAGATGAAGATGCCGGAGCAGACGACGATGGAGGCTGGGTGCAGGACCCTCATATTCAAGAGCTGCTTCTCAAGCAGACGGATAACGCAAGAGCTGCCTCCCAAGAGAAAGCCAAGATGGATCAACTGGACATAGACGCGGTTACTCCATTGTATGAAGTATAAAGGCCCGAGCATACCCGCCTGAAAGTAACGCTCATGGCTCTGGAGATGAAGGTAAAACACAAAATGACCGACGCATGCTACGACGAGAACATGTCATTCTGGCACGAACGTCTTCCCAAGGGGAACAAGTGCCCGACCAGTTTCGAGGAGGCGAAGAAAATCGTGTGTCCTCTGGATTTACCGCACGTGAAATACCATGTGTGCATGAACAATTGCATCATTTATCGGGACGAGCACATGGAGTCTACCATATGTCTAGTGTGCGGCGTCACTAGATACAAGAAGAGGAAGAAAGCTCCTCGAAAAGTGGTGTGGTACTTTCCGATCACTCCTCGTTTGCAGCGGTATTTAGCGGACCCTGAGGTAGCAAAGCTCCTATGTTGGCACGCGGATAGGGAGGAGAAGAAGTGGGAAGATGACGGAAATGATCCGAAGATAAATAAAAAAGACAAGATGCTGAGTCACCCTAAGGATGCGAGCCAGTGGCAAGCGTTGAACTTCGAAGACCCAGAATTTGGGAATGATCCAAGGAACATTGTGCTGGGCGCGAGCACCGATGGAGTCAATCCGTTTGGCAGCCAGAGAAGCACAGATAGCACCTGGCCTGTGTTTGTGTGGATGTACAACCTTCCCCCTGGTTGTGCG
This sequence comes from Triticum dicoccoides, assembly GCF_002162155.2. Classification (NCBI taxonomy): domain Eukaryota; kingdom Viridiplantae; phylum Streptophyta; class Magnoliopsida; order Poales; family Poaceae; genus Triticum; species Triticum dicoccoides. Next base: position 633,568,171 of record NC_041388.1, on the reverse strand, counting down.
CGAAGAGGAAGTACATTAACATGAGTATGCTATTTGAAGGGCCGAAACAACCAGGGAACGACATCAATCTGTATCTAGGGCTGCTGAAAGAGGAGCTAGACACGCTGTGGAAAACGCCAGCCAATACGTGGGACGCCGCAGAGAAAGAATTTTTCCCTATGAGAGCCACACTGCTCATGACGGTGCACAACTATCTCGGTTACGGATATCTCGCGGGGCAGGTGGTCCACGGATTTTTTGGATGCGTCAGGTGCATGGATGACACAACGTATCACCGGCTATATAGAGATCCCGGGTCTTCGAAAACCATGTTCATGGGACATCGAAGGTGGCTTCGCGACGATGACCCGTGGAGAAAACGCAAGGATCTGTTCGATGGTGAAACTGAACCCCGAAGACGCCCGCGTACGAGGAGCGGCAAGGAAATAGACGAGCTGTTGAAAAATTGGAAAGATTGCCCACTGCCGGGAAAGAAGCAAAAGGCGCCAGATCCGGGAAAGAAGCGAAAGGCGCCAGAGCCGCTGCTGAAGGTATGGAAAACGAGGTCTGTTTTCTGGGACTTGCCGTACTGGAAGATCCACCGTGTGCCTCACAGCCTTGATGTCATGCATATCACGAAGAACGTGTGCGAGAGTCTGCTTGGTACCCTGCTCAACATGCCAGAGAGGACCAAAGATGGGCCGAAAGCAAGGGCAGCCTTGAAATCAATGGGCATCAGGGAGGAGCTTCACGATAATGATGATGATGATGAGGCGAAGCAGGACACAGAAAGTCGTCGCAAAGGCAAAAAGGCCAAGAAGACTGAAAATGACTACCCTCCCGCGTGCTTCACTCTAAGTCAGGAGGAGATCGAGCAGTTTTTCACCTGCCTCGTAGGAGTAAAACTTCCTTACGGTTACGCGGGGAAGATAAGTAGATACCTAGACCCAGCGAAGCTGAAGTTCAGCGGGATGAAGTCTCACGACTGTCACGTGCTGATGACGCAGATACTTCCAGTTGCAATCGATGGGATCATGGACGCGCACGTCCATGAAACGTTATTTGGCCTATGCAACCTTTTTGACGTCATCTCTCGGAAGTCGGTTGGCGTGAGGCAACTCAGAAGGCTACAGGAAGATATCGTGGTGATACTATGCGAGCTTGAGATGTACTCCCCGCCCACATTCTTCGACGTTATGGTGCATCTGCTGGTCCATATCGTGGAGGATATCATCCAACTCGGGCTGACGTTCCTGCACAGCATGATGCCGTTCGAAAGGATGAATGGTGTCATCAAAGGATACGTTCGCAACATGTCACATCCACAGGGAAGCATAGCCAGGGGCTTTCTGACCGAAGAGTGCATCTCCTACTGCACGAATTATTTAGGCATCAAGAACCCCGTTGGTCTGCCCGTCAACTGGCACCTCGGCAGGCTCGCTGGATGGGGTCACCGTGAGGGTCACCACGAAATGCATGTCGACTTCGAGGGTCGACTCGCCGACTTTGAAAGAGAAAACCTAGTCGTGCTACAACACATAGACATGGTCGATCCTTGGGTGGTAGAGCACAAAACCTTTATTGAGAAGACGTACAATGACCGAGGCCAACAAGGGACGGACTGAGATATAATCAAAGAGCACAACTCATGTTTCACGCGTTGGTTCAAGCGGAAGAACAACTCATATTTGCCTTGTCACAGGGCGCCGAGCACAACCTGATGACCTATGAGACGTACGACATCAACGGCTACACATTCTACACTGAGGACAAGGACATGAAGAGCGATGGTTATCAGAACTCCGGGGTAACGCTGGAATCCTACACCGGTAACGACAAGGATAGATACTACGGAAGGATCGAGGAGATCTGGGAGTTGAGCTACGCTGGAGAGAAGGTCTCGATGTTCTGTGTCAGATGGGCCAAGACCTTCCTCAAAGAAGACCGGTATTTCACCACCATGGTTATACCCGAAGCCAAATCCAAGACCGCAGGCGCAAACGTCACCGCGAAAAATGAGCCATGGGTACTGGCTTCCCAAGTGGACCAAAACTTCTTCATTACCGACCCGTCAAAGCCTAGTCGTGTTGTCGTGAGGAGAGGCAAAAGGAAGATCATCGGAATGGATGGAGTCGCCAATGAGCAAGACTTCGACAAGTACGGCGACTCGAAGATGGAACATGATGACGACGATGAAGTAGCAGCATACACCACAAGAACAAGCAGGACCACCCTACCTAAAGGACGGCCGTTCCACAAAAAAACTCCGTTTGCGAAAAAGAAGGGCAAGAAGATTGTGAACAGATAGCTAGCTAAGATCGATTGTATTTAAATCATAGTTTTCATTTCTCGATTGTATTAGATGGGCACTTTTTGAACTCATGAATATTTTTAAATTTCATGGGCACTTTTTTAATTCATGAATATTTTTTCAAATTTGATCTCTATCCCCTTCCATCTCGACCCCCCCCCCTCGCACCCTCCCTCGCTAGCTCCACCGCCGCCGACGACCCACCGCACCCTCCCCCGCTCCACCGCCGC